>NW_023269948.1:0-15609 GCF_011800145.1 Mirounga leonina
TAGGGTTAGGTTAGGGTACGGGTTAGGGTACGGGTTAGGGTACGGGTACGGGTATGGGTTAGGGTACGGGTCAGGGAACGGGTTAGGGTTCGGGTACGGGTTAGGGTTCGGGTACGAGTTAGGGTTCGGGTACGGGTTAGGGTACGGGTTAGGGTTAGGGTACGGGTATGGGTTAGGGTACGAGTACGGGTTAGGGTACGGGTATGGGTACGGGTTAAGGTATGGGTTAGGGTTAGGGTTAGGGTACGGGTTAGGGTATGGGTTAGGGTTAGGGTACGGGTACGGGTTAGGGTACGGGTTAGGGTATGGGTTAGGGTTAGGGTACGGGTTAGGGTACGGGTTAGGGTAGGGTTAGGGTTAGGGTTAGGGTACGGGTTAGGGTTAGGGGTTAGGGGTTAGTGGTTAGGTTAGGGTTAGGGTTAGGGTACGGGTTAGGGTACGGTTTAGGGTAGGGTTAGGTTTAGGGTTAGGGTACGGGTTAGGGTTAGGGGTTAGGGTTAGTGTTAAGGTTAGGGTTAGGGTTAGGGTCTCCCTGTCCTCTGCTGTATAGAGACCATTCTCCTCCGGTAAGCAGATTGATCATTTCAGAACATAACCTTTGAGCCTCTCTGCGATCCGCTCCCCACCTGTTTGTCCTCTCCAGCCTCACCTCTCCCACTGCAGCCCCCCTCTGTGGGCCACCAAGCTGTGTGGTTGTCCCACATGTGCCTTGGGCCTGACTCCAATCCTTTACATTCTCTGTGCCCTCTGCCAGGAGCACTCTTCTCTCCCCTTGCATCATGTCTGGCTTGTTCCCCCATTGGCTGGGCCTCTACTTGCCCCCTGGTGACCTGACTCATGTCTGCTGGGTGTATGTGCTCGTCCCATATTTTAATGTAGTATCCACCTTCCCTGTGTGAACGATTTACTAACCTGCGAGGTATGGGGTAGGCACAGGGAAGTAGTCTTAGTGCCTGTGTAAAAAAGTCAGTCTCAGGGCGCCTGGGTGGCTCAGTCCTTAAGCGTCTGCCTTCGGCTCAGGTCGTGATCCCAGGGGCCTGGGATTAAGTCCCATGTCAGGCTCCCTGCTCTGCGGGGAGCCTGCTTCTCCCTCTCCCCCTCCCCCTCCTTGTGTTCCCTCTCTAGCTGTCTCTTTCTCTGTCAAATAAATAAAATCTTAAAAAAATTCAGTCTCAGAGGGGCTCACCACACTTGCTGACAATGGGGGAGCTGCTGTCCCCACAGTGAGGGGCAGGTAGTCCCCTCAAAGGGGGACCAGCCATGTGAGGCAGTTGGACAAGACTTCCAATGTTTTGGGGCCAGGGAGATGTAGACCTGGACCCAGAAGCTCACATCCTTGGATTCAAGGCTGGGGCCTAAGCAAGCCCCCTTTTTCCAGGGGTCATCTTTCCCCTTCCCTGCCCATGGGCTGAACCTGATTCCTGATCTGGGGAGTTCGAGGGTGACCCCTCCTAGGAATACCAGTGGTTTACTGATGGACCTTGTCAGCCAGAGGCCCAGTAGCCTTCAAGGGAGGACCCTCTAGGGGGTGGAGACAGCTGTGTTGGGGACCAGCGACAGCCCACTCAAAGTAAAGTGGGGCAGCTGGCCGGCCCTCCTGATTCTACCCAGTCTGTAGGACATAGAAACACGGGCTGTGCCCAGAGGTGCTCAACTCATGGCAGGGGGGGACAGAACCTGCAGGGGGGCAGCTAGGGGAGGGCACCTGCAGGGTTTGCCCAGGAGCTCAGCACAGGGGGAGTGTTCCTGGCTCCAGCATGCTGACTGTGCGGCTTCATGGGTTTCCAGCCTCCCAAGCCTCAGGCTCCCCTTTGTAAGATGGGGCACTGATGGCCCCCATCTCTGGGAGCAGAAGGTAGGGAGGCCCTGCCGGCAGATTCACTCAGGACAGGTCAGGAGGTGGCTGTTGCTTAAAGCAGCCCAGGGCCTGTCCCCATGAAGAAGGTGCACACGTCCATGACCCCCAGCTCTGGGGTCCTGCTGCCAGCCTCTGGCAGTGACCCTCTTCCTGCCCTGTCCCCTGCCCCTGTGGATACGGGGTCATCCTGGAGCTGTTCCTGCAGAATCACTTCATGGTGGACACAGGGTCATCTACTATGTCTTCACCGACCAGCGGGTTGCTGGTGTCCCGTGTGCCCCTCCAGGAGCACTGAAGGGTGGTGGTTCTTGAGGTCCGCGGTGCCCCACACTGGCAGGATGTGTCCATGCAGCACATGGCGATCATGAGCTGCTTCTATGAGGAGTGCTTCCTCTATGAGGTGGATGACATGGTGTGCGGGGATGTGGACATGAAGTTCTGTGACCACGTGGGCATGGAGATCCTGTCCCCCCTCTTTGGCACCCTGCACCCCGGTTTCTACTGGGTGGCCCGTGAGGACTTAAGCTATGAGCGCTGGTCCCAGTCCCAGGCCCACATCCCCAAGGACAAGGGTGACTTCTACTACATGGGGGCCTTTTTTGGGGGGTTGTGGCGGAGGTTCACCGACTGACCTCAGCCTGTCACCAGGTGATGGTGGTCAACTGGGTCAATGGGATCGAGGCCATGGGGTACGATAAGAGCCACCTGAACAGGTACCTTCTGGACCACAAGCCCACCAAGGTGCTGTCCCTGGAGGACCTGCGGGACCCACAGCTATTGGGCTGGCCCTGGAGGACCTGTGTGCAGCTGCTGGGCTGGCCCTGGGTCATGAAGAAGCTGAGATTTGGGCCATGCCCAAGAATCACCAGGACACCTGGAACTCATGAGGGGCTGTCCCCGTCTCCAGCAGGGGGTGCTGACTTCAGCGGAGCCATCAGAGCAGGTTCCTACTTCTGTCCCCTCGAGGGACACTGTGGAGTCCAGTACTGTCTGCACGGGCACGTCCAGTGCCCCAGCCGCACCTGCTCACAGGAGGCCTGCCTGGGGATACAGCGTCCTCTCTTTGCGTTCACTACATTTTCTTCACTTCTGGGTCATTTGCAGCTGTGAACGGCTCCAGTTTTATGTCAGATGTTTTTCTGTGTCAATGCTGAGCAACCATTTTTAAAAAGAACAATTGAAGGAAAAGGTTTTCTCTCTAGTTCTAAACAGACACCGCCTGGTGGGGCTGGGACAGCCCTGTAGCAGCCATGGAGCCAGAACAGGCCCTGGCTGGGTCTTCCCTCCCAGTCCTTGCACCTTGCCATGGCCATGGGGCTTCAGGGTCAGGGGTGCACCGAGCCACCTCTCAGAACCCCGGTGCGCTCACCGCCAGAGGCCTTGGCCGTGACTGCTAGCTCAGCCTCCAGGAGCATGGCGCCCTCTGGGTTATTTCCATTTCCTGCCGTGGATTTATTTTTTATTTATTAATTTTATTTAATTTTTTAAATTTAAATTCATTAGCCAACATATAGTACATCAGTAGATTTTGATGTAGTGTTCAGTGATTCATTAGTTGCCTATAACACCCAGTTCTCATCACAACATGTGCCCTCCTTAATACCCGTCACCCAGTTACCCCATCCCCCCACCCTCCTCCCTTCTGTAACCCTCAGTTTGTTTACCGGAGTCCAGAGTCTCTCATGGTTTGTCTCCCTCTCTGATTTCTTCCTGTTCAGTTTTCCCTCCCTTCCCCTGTAGTCCTCTGTGCTATTCCTGACATTCCACATAGGAGTGAAACTATATGATAATTGTCTTTCTCTGATTTATTTATTTCACTTAGCATAATCCCCTCCCGTTCCATCTATGTCAATGTAAATGGTAGGTATTCATCCTTTCTGACAGCTGAGGAATATTCCATTGTACGTATATACCACATCTTCTTTATCCATTCGTCTGTTGAAGGGCATCTCGGCTCCTTCCACAGTTTGGCTATTGTGGACATTGCTGCTATGAACATTGGGGGGCAGGTGCCCCTTCTTTTCACTACATCTGTATCTTTGGGGTAAATACCCAGTAGTGCAATTGCTGGGTGATAGGGTAGTTCTGTTTGTAACGTCTTGAAGAACCTCCATACTGTTTTTCAGAGTGGCTGTACCAGCTTGCATTCCCCCCAATAGTGTAAGAGGGTTCCCTTTTCTCCACATCCTCACCAACATTTGTTGTTTCCTGCCTTGTTGATTTTTGCCATTCTAAGGGGTGAAGGTGGTATCTCAATGTGGTTTTAATTTCTTTTTCTCTGATGGCTAGTGATGTGGAGCATTTTTTCATGTGTCTGTTAGCCATTTGTATGTCTTTGGAGAAGTGTCTGTTCATGTGTTCTGCCCGTTTCTTGATTGGATTATTTGTTTTTTGGGTGTTGAGTTTGAGAAGTTCTTTATAGATCTTGGATGCCAGCCCTTTATCTGTAATGTCATTTGCAAATATCTTCTCCCATTCCATGGCTTGCCTCTTAGTTTTGTTGACTGTTTCCTTTGCTGTGCAGAAGCTTTTTATCTTGATGAAGTCCCAAAGGTTCATTTTTGCTTTTGTTACCCTTGCCTTTGGAGACGTGTCTAGCAAGAAGTTGCTGTGGCTGAGGTCGAAGAGGTTGCTGCCTGTGTTCTCTTCTAGGATTTTGATGGATTCCTGTGTCACATTGAGGTCTTTCATCCAATTTGAGTTTACCTTTGTATATGGTGTGAGAGAATGGTCCAGTTTCATTCTTCTGCATGTGGCTGTCTAATTTTCCCAACACCATTTATTGAAGAGACTGTCTTTTTTCCATTGGGTATTCTTTCCTGCTTTGTGGAAGATTAGTTGACCATAGAGTTGAGGGTCCATTTCTGGGGTCTCTATTCTGTTCCATTGATCTGTGTGTCTGTTTTGTCCAGTACCATACTGTCTTGATGATCACAGCTTTGTAATACAGCTTGAGGTCACCTGCTTTTGTTTTATTTTTATTATTTTAGTGAATTTTAAATTAATGTATAATATATTATTTGTTTCAGGGGTACAGGTCTTTGATTCATCGGTCTTATACAATTCACAGTGCTCACCATAGCACATACCCTCCCCAGTGTCCATCACCCAGTCACCCCACGCCTCCCAACCCCCTCCACTCCAGCAACCCTCAGTTTGTTTCCTGAGATTCAGAGTCTCTTATGGTATGTGCTCTGGTAAGCGCTGTGAATTGTGCAAGACTGTTGAATCTCAGATCTCTACCTCTGAAACAAATAATGCAATATATGTTAAGAAAAAAAAAGAAGAAGAAGAAGGTAGCAGGAAGGGAAGAATGAAGCAGGGGAAATCGGAGGGGTAGACGAACCATGAGAGATGATGGACTCTGAAAAACAGAGGATTCTAGAGGGGAGGGGGGTGGGAGGATGGGTTAGCCTGGTGGTGGGTATTGAGGAGGGCACATTCTGCATGGAGCACTGGGTGTTATGCACAAACAATGAATCATGGAACACTTCATCTAAAACTAATGATGTAATGTATGGGGATTAACATAAGAATAAAAAAAAAGAGTCTCTTATGGTTTGTCTCTCTCTCTGGTTTCGTCTTGTTTCATTTTTCCCTCCCTTCGCCTATGATCCTCTGTCTTGTTCCTCAAATTCCTCATATCACTGAGATCATAGGATAATTGTCTTTCTCTGAGTGACTTATTTTGTTTAACATAATACACTGTAGTTCCATCCACGTCGTTGCAAATGGCAAGATTTCATTTTTTTGATAGGTGCATAATATTCTCTGTATATATATATACACACACCACATTTTCTTTATCCATTCATCTGTTGATGGACATTTAGACTCTTTCCATAGTTTGGCTATTGTGGACATTGCTGCTATAAACATTGGGGTGCACATGCTCCTTCGGATCCCTACATTTGTATCTTTGGGGTAAATACCCAGTAGTGCAATTGCTCGGTCATAAGGTAGCTCTTTTTTCAACTTTTTGAGGAACCTCCCTAGTGTTTTCCAGAGTGGCGTCTGCCTTCGTTTTAAATGGCTATTTATGCTGCTGTTTGTGAAATGTGGGCACTCACTCAGTCTGGATGCATGTGCCGTTGGGATTCCTCAGTGCCCACAGATGGTTTGTGCACTCTCTCTGGACCATCTGCCTGCACTGTGTCTTAGCAAGCATTTAGTGATGCCACTGTGAGCTCAGACACCCAACAAGGCGCAGAGCATGAGAGCGAGAGCTAAGATACGGGATCCCTGCTCTTGGGCCTTCCTGGGACTTTCGATGGACCCGTCCTCCTGACTCACTACTCTCCTATTGTGTAATAGACATACAACTGATACCATTAAGCATGTTTCAGGGTACAATTCAGTGGCAATAAGTATATTCACTCTTCTGCACCTGCCGCCTCCATCCACTGCCACAACTTTGTCATCCTCCCAAACTGAACCTCTACCCAGGAGACACTAACACCCCATTTCCCCTCCCCAGCCCCGGCACCCAGCAGCTCCTTCCACCTCTATGAATCGGAGTGCTCTCTGTCCCTCACAAGTGGGGTCCTCCCGTATTGGTCCTTTAGGGACTGCCTTATTTCACATAGCCCAATGGCCTCAAGGTCTGTCCCTGTGAGCCTGGACCTGACCCACTTTCCCCCCAAAGGAGTGTCTCAGCCCTCTCCTGTCTAAGCCAAGCCTCCTCAGTCCCTTCTGCTCCCCTCACCTTCCTCTTCCGCCTGAAGATGATCCCAGCCAATCCGCAGCTTTGAAGACCTATTCAGTCCAGATGCCAGGCACATACCCTGGGGACCTCGGGCCTCACCTACCCCATCTGTCCACGTCAGGTCCCTGCCCACCCCCCACCAGCTGGCCACCTGCTCATCCCACAGGTGTCCCCATCTCAGGAGAGGGAAACACCAAGTCCAGACCCTTGGAGTCCTCTGTGACTTTTTGCTTTCTACCAACTCTCCCAGTAGTGAAGTGGCTATGTACTGAAGTGGACATCCATTGTCCAAAACATTATAGGCATATGTGAGTCTCTGCTGCCTAGGCAATGGATAACAGTTGGGGCAGATAGAAACCGAACAGAATCACTGGAAGAAAGGCTGAGGAATGAGGAGCTTTAGGGAAGAAGGGCCTGGAAGCTGTGACTGCCCATACCTGACCTTCAGATGCCCCTCAGTGACTCCTGTGCCTCTGGTGTCTTCCTGGAACCCTGACCTGGCTGTTTTCAGACAGCTTATCCAGCGGTACCCTCAGTTTCTGGGAGGGGGACTTGCTGGAATCTGCAGTGTGTCCTACTGCCCCACCGGGATCACTTTCTGAAGGCACATTGTCTGGGACCCAAGACTGTGGGTCTGTGGCCTGGAGGGATTCTGAGCAGAGCTGGTGGGATGGGAGGGCTGCAAGGCACAGAGGTAGGTTTCCAGAAAGCCAGCTGGGGTCCCCGGCATCCTACTGTTTTTGATTTAGAGCCCTGAGATCTTTAATATGCCAGCAACGTTACAGCATGGGCCAGAAAAGCAAATTTCCCTGTGCACCCAACACCACCTGAACTATTGGCCATTTCTTGTCACTTGAGCTGAGTACAAAGGATTGGGAGTCAGGACTTGGTGGGGGGGCCCTGGACCAGACTTTGTATTTGGGGGACAAAGGCCATCCAGACAAGCTTGTGCTGAGCCTAAGGTGATGGTCTGTGTGGAGACCCCAGCTGCAGGCACTGCTGTCCAATGATGCCCCCTCAGCCCGACCCAGTGCACCTGCTGCTGGGGGAGCACCTGCCACCTCCTCTCTGCCTGAGGGCTCTCTCCTGCACCAGCTGCCTCCTCTCCTGCCAGCCACCGCCAGCCTGTTGTCTGGGGGTTGGATACCCCGAGTTCCTCCAGCTTCTGGGGGAGCACCTGCCCCCTCCTCTCTGCCTGAGGGCTCTCTCCTGCACTAGGTGCCTCTTCTCCTGCCAGTCACTGCCAGCCTGCAGCCTGGGAAGGTGGATACCCCGAGTTGCTCCAGCTGTTGGGGGAGCGCCTGCCCCCTCCTCTCTGCCTGAGGGCTGTCTCCTGCACCAGCTGCCTCCTCTCCTGCCAGCCACTGCCAGCCTGCAGCTTGGGAGGCTGGATACCCCGAGTTCCTCCAGCTGCTGGGGGAGCACCTGTCCCCTCCAGTCTGCCTGAGGGCTCTCTCCTGCACCAGGTGCCTCCTCTCCTGGCAGCCACTGGCAGCCTATAGGCTGGGAGGGTGGGTACCTGGACGACCTCCAGCCCTGGGGACAGAGCCAGTGAGGGTGGGATGTGGTCTCCCAGTAGGCCTGAGCGACAGGTCCCCACGGTGTTCACTCTCCTCCTGCAGGCTCACTGTGCCATGTCCTCCCTCAGGCTTCCTAGGCTCAAGTCTTCCTCTGCTCGCTGACCATCCTTGGCCCAGGCTCCACACGTTGGTACTGAGAGCAGGTCATCTGGACCTTCTGGACTCTCGCTTCCGTGCCCGTGACACGGACACAGGTGGCCTCACAGAATGCTTGGAGGGGACCCAGTGCAGGAAGATGCAGGCAGCTGCAGGGGAGATGCCAAGTGACCCCAGAGGGAGCGCACAGGCTTTGCACAAAGCACCGGGCTCACAGGACCCCCATGGGATGCGGGCGCCAGGCCACGGGGCACAGGAAGTCCTGGTGGGGGTGTCCCTGGCGGGGAGGCCAGAGAAGGGTCCCAGAAGGGGCAGGAGACAAGGAAGATGACAAGACAGAGCTTTCCAAGGAGGTCAATGGAAGGATCAGAGGATCACAGAGACCCTTGGGACAACTTGGAAGCCCTGGAGATGTTAGCTGAAATGCTGTCATTGGGTCAGAAAAGTTAGTCACAACCCCTCAGTCGACACTGGGTAATTTACTTTGTTTGTTCTAAGAATCAGTGCGTACCTGTCATTAGAACTCACACTGCAGGAAGTCTAGGATATACTCACTCTTCATCACTTTTCAGGACTCGATTTTTCTAGATGAAGTGCTAAGCATTGGCCTCTGTTTTCAGGAGCAGATTCTTGGTGCTCATCACCACTCCTAGCCGTGAGGACTGACCCCTGTCACCTCCCACAGTGGACGTGACCATGTGGGTTGGGGGGTGCTCACTGATGAAGCCCCATTGCTCAGTACACAGCAGGGACCCCCGGTCCTCTGCTGAATGAGGGAGGAAGGGGGGAAGGAGGGAGGGAGTGAGAGAGAGGGAGGATGGGAGAAAGGGAGGGAGAGAGAGGGAGGGAGGGAGGGAAACCACAGAAGTTGGGTCCATCCATCAGGAGCCCTTATTTGGGGTGAGGTCCGAGGGCACCACAGCCCCGGCCCTGGATGGTGGCTCAGGTCCTCCCAGTGCTGACCTTCCTTCTCCTTGGCCCTCAGTCATCCTGGATCCTCTCCACCTCCTCCTCCTCCAATTCTGAATGTTCCCAGGAACAGGGTGGCAGGAGGGGTCTCAGGAGGGGCTTCCCGGATCCTGTGCCCCGAATGACAATGTGACAGTGGCTACAGGACATTCTATCATGAGGAATGGGACTGTGGATCCCATCCATCTCCTCGGGCATTAGCGTTGTTCCATTCCCTGCTCTCTCCACCACTGCTGTGATAAACACTCCTGAAAACACATCTGTGAAAAACCGAGCGAGAGTTTCCAGGGGTTGGTCAGAGGCCAAGCATGCCAGGTGCTCCTGTGGCCTGGGATGGGTGCTGCTCACTGTTCTCCCAGACAGGGGTGCCTGTCACCCTTCTCTCCAGGGTACCTGCAGGGGATCTCCGCTTCCTCACGTTCTCCCCAGACCAGACACCTGCCAGTCTGAGGGTGACCACTGCTCCTCCATAGGGTTTCCTTTGCCAGAGTCCTTCCCCGGGAGCTCCCTCATATCTGACTCTGCACGTGCCTGTCCTCCCCCCTTGGACTTGCATGCGTTTGGTGTCTGTCCTTGTGGAACCCAGTGACTTGGTGTGTTGTTTGGACAAGAGGCATCGGAAACCTTTCTCTGGCCTTGGGTTGTGAGCAATGCTTTTGCCCTTTGTGGTGTGTCTTCCAGCTTCTGCATTTCCCTGGTTTCTGTGTGGGCCACAGGAGGAGCCAGCCCTGTCCTGTCTGGGGTCAGGCTGTGGTGTCCCAGCAGGAACAGGGGTCTCGGCCCCGAGATTGTGCCCATAATTCCTAAAGCGGCCTCTCTGATTACATCTGATCTGTAATCCATCAGGCATTTTAATATCAAATAAGGGAAATTTTATGACAGATAAACACAGACGAAAACAAGTCCCCTTTGAAAATAGGTGGGCAGACACAAAGGCACCTATTGCATGATTCCACTTACAGAAACATCCAGAACAGGGAAAGGAACAGGGAGAGAAAGCAGCTTAGGGGTTTCCAGGGTCTGGGCTGGGGGAGAAATGGGCAGGGGGGCTTCTGGTTCGGGGACTCCTTTGGGACACGAGATATTCCGCAGCAATGTTCTGGGGTGTGGTGGCACAGCGTTGGGAATGTACTTATGCTCATCACATGTTCAGTTGAAAACAAGTAATTTTATTTAAAACAAATAATAAACAGTATACAGAACATGAAAATGAACAATATGAACCAGAACAATATGAACCAGAGAGAAAGAATATAGGGGGAGGGGATGAAACAATCTGGCGGGGCGTCGGGGTCCGGCGATGGAACTAAGGGCAATTGTACAAGGAGCTCTCCCCGCAGGGCTGTGGGCTCTGGATGTGGCTCTGGGAGCCCTGCAGGAGCAGGAGTAGGGGCAGGGATTAGGATAGGGGTAGGGCCAGGGGCAGGGCCAGTTGTAAGAGCAGGGCTGGGGACAGGGGAAAGGGGAGGGACAGGATCAGCAGTCATGGCAGGTGCAGGATCCAGGACAGGACCTGGGTAAGGAGCAGGAACAGGAGCTCCGGCAGGCGCAGGGGAAGAGGCAGCAGGTCTGGCAGGGGTAGGCTTATGAGCTGGAGCAGGGTCATGGACAAGAACAGGAGCCCAGGAAGGGTCAGGGGAAGGGGCAGCGGAGTCTGGCAGGGGCAGGGAGAGGAGCAGGAGAAGGAGCAGGAACCGGAGCTCAGGCAGGGGAAGGGGCAGTGGCTTTGGCAGGGGCAGGGGAAGGGGTAGGAGGAGGATCAGGAGCTGGGTTGGAGCAGTGGCAGGTGCAGGATCCAGGGCAGGAGCTGGGTCAGGGGCAGGAACAGTAGCAGGAGCTGGGTCAGGGGCAGGTGCCAGTTCTTCCTGGTCCACGTCAGGCTGTCCGTGGGCGGGTGCCGGGTCACCTGCCGGCTCCTGGTCTCCTGCTGATGTCGCTGCAGGCACCACCCCTCCGTCCAGAGCTGCCGATGGAGTTGGAACCGGCTCTAGCTCCTCAGGTGGTGGAGCAGCTGTGAGAGGAGAAAAGCTCACCCCGTGCCTGCTCTCCGTGGGCCTTTGCGGAGACAAAACCCAGCCCAGGGCCTCCCAGAGAAGCCACAGCCAGGAAGGAGCCCTCCCCGGGCCGTCTCCCCGACCGCAGTCCACCCGCTGGGCGCTCTGCGCCCAGTCGTTGCTCCAGGCCCCACACCAGCCTCTGGGGGCTCGTCCCTGTGGGGCCAGCACCGACCCATCCCCACACACCACAAACACCCAGCCCCAGCCTTCTCACCCTCGGGCTCGGTCTCCGTGGGCTCCGGCTCCTGGACCGCTGTCCGGTGACCAACCACCTGGGACAGTGGTCTGGGGGGTGTTGGAGGTCTTGCCCGGCAATCCCCAGCACTTGTTTTTGGGGATGCCTGTGGGGTCAACCCCTCCGTCAGGGAGGAGGGCATGTCCGCCAGCCGCCTCGGGAGGTCATCCGTGGCCTTCTGCAAAGACAGGGACGGGTAGCCGGCGGGAGGCATCACAGCCCTGCCCGGCCATCCTCACTGTCCTCCTGCCCAGTCCCCCTGCTGCTCCCAGATCAGACACAGACCTGTGAGTGCACAGCCCTGCACCCGGGATGCAGTGACCCATCCCTGCAGGGCTATCGGGATAAACCCTGGTTAGAAGGGGCAGCGCCCGCACACCCCATCCCACCCAGCCAGCCTTGACCTTCAACATGACCTGCCCACTGGGAATCTGACCCCTCATCAGCCTGCTCCTGCTCAGGGTGGCCCCACCCCACATGACCCTTCTTTACACACACACACACACACACATGCACACCCACAGACATGCATGCACACGCACACTCACACACAGACACGCACAGACACACACACACGGAGGGGTGCCTGGGGCTGCACAGGTCAGATCAGAGCGTGTGGGGCTGGGTGGCAGGCTCTGGGCCTCCTGGTGTCACCGTTCTGTCCTTCCGGCCAAACGGCCAGAGGCGGTGGGGAGCCCTGATCGGACATCCCCAGCGGGGGCCAGCGTTTGCAGGGCGGGCTTTCTTCAGCCTGCAGCCTCCAGACTTAGGGAGGCAACAAGCCCACATGTTCATGGCTGGATGATCTCCAACGAAATGAGCTGGGGAGGGGGCTGTCTCTGGAATGTGGGTGCCTTGTTACCTGGGTTCCAAATTCTGTTGGACTCTGTTGTCAGGGAAGTGAGGTCACCAGTGCCTGGGGTCCCCTTACCCAACTTCCTCCTCACACAAGACCCTCACCCCCGAGGGCCCACTCCCCCAGCTGCTCAATGCTCCCCCTCCCCCCATGCCCCATCCATACAGTGACTCCCTCACAGCCCCCCCACAGCCTTCCCAAGGCCTGGGTGCAGCCGGTGTCCCCGCTGTGAGGACACAGAGATGGCTTCAGACTGGGCTCCCCTGCGTGCCCAGGGCTGTGACCCTGGACTGACCCTGTGCCCCTCAGGGCCTCCCCAGGCTCCCCATCTGCACAGTGGGGTGTTCTGGCTTCTACTCCTAGGGACGCCATCAGGGGTAGGACCTCTACATACATTCCGGACCTGCTCTCACAGGAGGCTGGGGCACACTTGGCAATGCAAGGAGGAGCCAGGGGCTGGGCGGGACATGGAGCACAGCTCAGAGGAGCCTGGGTCTGCTCTGGGGTCTTGGCAAAGCCACCCCCTTCTTGCCTGTTCCCAGCCCCTGTGGGAAGGTTGCAATGAACGGATTCCGACCTGGTCCTCTGGTGACGCACACTTCCAGGGGCTCCCATTAGGTTTAGGCTCAGGCCCCGGGGCCTCGTCTGCGCCCATGTGCTGGGCAGTCCCCACAGTGGTTCCCGGGCATTCCCGCATCCTGCTCACACATCCCTGTGGAATCCCCTCCCCTCCGGGTGGATGGCCTGTGTGACCGCGCTGTCAGGAAGAGAATGGGGCCAAATGCTGGGATGTCATTTCCAAGCTGATGGAGGAAAGTCTGTGACTTCTTCTGGTTCCCTCTGTCGTGTGTTCATTCTCTGTCTTCTTCTCTGTTTCTGTCTCTGTCTCTGTGTCTCTCACAGGAGCAGGATCTGTGGACTCCAGGGGTGATGTGAGAAACCTCAGAAGCCTCCCTTGTCCGTGTTTCCCTCTTCTGTCCCGGTGCTCCATTCCTTCCTAAGGCCTCCCCAGCCTGACCAGAGCAGTGATTCTGGAACCTCTTACATATGGGGACCCGGAGGCTGCAACAAGGAGGGTCTTGGCCTTGGTCCCCAGACTAGTGGTCAGTGCTCTGCCACGTTCTGCGTACCCAGGTCCTCAGCCCCCCAAGCCCCCAGTCTGTCCCCTGCTCCGAAGGACCTTGAGGGAGTACAAAGCATTTTCCCAGGACTGGGAGCACAGGGGGTCGAGGATGGAGATCCAAGGCCAACAGGCTCTCCCACAAGCCTGTGGGACCCTAAGGACACTGCATCTCTACAGCCCAAGTGACAGAAGAGTAAGCTGAGGCCTTTGTGCTGGAGCCCCTCTGGACTTGGGGGTGGGTATCTCTTCCTGCTTCCAAGTGCCCAGGCTGGTGATGGACACCGGAACCCAGACCCTGTCCTCTCCCAGTGCCCTGGCAAACCCGTTGGGCCCCTTGGGGACCCCTGACCCTCAGCCTGGCCTGTCTCCCCTCCCCATGCTATGGATCTGGCTCCTTGCCAGGAGTCCAGATGCCCTGCCCCATGGCCCCGCTGTCTGCGACCTGTTTCTTGTTTCCCCCCTGTCACCCACCTCGCTCCCAGGGTGTCCTCCCCTTCTGACCCCCAGCTGGGCAGTCAGAGTGGTGTGTGTGTGTGGGTGGGGGCTGGGTGTGCAGTTGCACGTGCCTCTACGTGCCTGGGGATGCCAAGGTCATGTCCCCACATGGGACGGGGTGGGTAGCTCTTCCCGAGGATCTGAGGGGCTCTCAGCCCCAAAGCAAACCTCATGGGAGGGTTGGGACTGGCCTAGGACTGGAGAGCAGCTCCTTGGACTCTGCACCTCTCAGTTGTCCTGGGCCAGTCCCTGCCTCTCTTGCCCCAACTTCCCAACTGTCCCTGAGGGTCGGACATGGAAAGGCTTGAACGTGGCTGCTCCTCCAGGGGTAGGTGGGGGACAGGTGCACCAGGCATGCAGGCCTCCCCACCGAGAGGGCCAGCCAGGTGTGTCATGGCCAGGTGTGCACAGACGACCTGCCCACAGCTCCTGGACCATGACCCAGCCCTGTGGCAGATGTGCGCGAGACCCATGGCTCCGCACCTGACCGGTCCCCCGCGTTCCCTCACCACCTCGAAGACAAGGGCTCTTCTTCGTCCTAGGGCCCGTCATCCTTCGGACAATGAGAGCAGAGGGATCCGTATCTAGAGGAGGCCGGCAGGGCGTCCCACGGAACGTCGTGTGCCCATCTCTGCTTTGTCGTCTAGGCTTAGCGGCGGACCCCCACCTAGAAAGAGGCCCGCGGGGCAGGGACATTTGTCTGCCCTGTTCCCTGAAGTATGGAAAATGTCTAGAAGGGGCTTCCTGTCCATTTGTGGATTCGATGAAGCCCAGCCAGCACCTTTCAGATGTCTGAGTGGCTCTGGGGCCCCTCTGCCAATACCAGGGATCCCTGCTCTGGCTCCACCCAGGATGGGAGCCCCAGATGGAATCTGAAACCTCCTCACAGCCAGGAATGCGGCTTTGCCCGGGACACAGGACAGCGAGGCTTGGGGCAGAGAGCTCCTTCACGGTGGAGAGGAACGGCCTCAGCCCCAGGCCACCCTCCCCGTGGGCCGGCCACAGGGTTGGGGAGCGGTCCCAACAGGCCCGACGGCAACCCCGTGTGTGGGGCCTGGCCTCGTGGCACGCAGGGTCCCCAGGAGACACCTGAGGTTCGGAGAGGGGACGTGCCAGGCCCGAGACCCACAGCCCGCAGGTGAGGGGGAGCCTCCGGGCGGGACGGGGGGCCCTGCTCACCTTGGTGAGCAGCAGGTGTGGGAAAGGCTGGGGAGGCGTTCCTCTGGGAGGTGCTCCGGGACAGGGGCCACAGGACAGGGCCTGGCCTGGCTCCACCAGCTTCCTCAGGCTGTCAGCACGGACCGCCCACAGCCTCTGGCTCGCCCCCAGCGGCAGGGCCCACTCAGGTTCACGGTGGGGCTGATCTGTGGATAAAGGAGGGACAGTTCACAACACAGAAACTGCAAAACTATTCCTGTCCGTGTCCCGAAGTGCAACAGAATATCCAAATTGGTTCGGAGCTCCAAGCAGGCAAGTGGGCCAATTGATGGAACCCATGGACAGATGGATGGACAGACAGGTGAAGGCCAATGGGTGGAGAGAGAGGGACAAACAAAGTGAGAGTTGATGACAGATGAAGAGACAGGCACTACTGAATGGATGGACGCAGAGACAGAAAGGATGGGAATAGCAGAG
>NW_023269949.1:0-9893 GCF_011800145.1 Mirounga leonina
CTTTTGTGCTTGGACAACTCTGAAGATTGGCAGGTCTTTTTGGCACATTTTCTGGAGCTGGTAGAGGAACTCATGTCTTTGCTGTTAATCAAGACTCCAGAGATGTCTTTGCCATGGTTGCGGGTGTTAATGGCGAGCTTCCGCCGGGCTGCACTTTTGCTGATCATAAGCCCCCTGATTGGAATTGAGGACCATGTACATCTCCGAGGGTTGGAGCGCTTTGGTTTAGATTGGGTTGTAGTCCTGACCCTTTTCCGACATGTAGTGTGTAAACTGGAATGTTGGACTCTTGGTCTTCTCACAAATCCGGAGGGCTGCTGACGGGAGTCACGACCATAGACTACAAATTCTGCCATGGAGAAGGTGACAACAACACACTTGGCAAACTGTCTTGGTGAAATAACGAGGCGGCTCCAACGGTTCTGGGGGGCTTGTGATCGTTTTGGCTGCCCCATGACTACTGCACCCAAGTGTCTAGATTAGGGCTGTTTGGGGAGAAGTGGTTGCCATGACATCAGAGCTTTGTGACTTCACGGACACAACAGGCAGCAGTCCCTCTGTCACTGAATTTGCCTCCTAGGGCTTTAGGTGGAGACCTCTAATAAGGACAGAAAAAGAGCACTATTAGCCTGATCATGAAGTCAGCTTGCCTTTTGTGTTTGTTTACCACTACACCTTTCTCTACAGAGAAAAAAAATGAGGTTCACTATACCACAATACTTCCTAGGTCGACTCTTCTCCTGAAATAGGAAGGAGTTCCAGCCTAGTTAAAGATCTCCTAATCTTATAAAACACCAGTCCAGGAGCAAGAGGGTGGAGGAGTAGGAGACCTGGATTTCATCTGGTCTCAGGCATTCAGCTGGATAGGGATCCAACCATTCTGAACACCTACAAACTCAGCAGGAGATCGAAGAAATGAATAGCAAGAACTCTCTGAACAGAAAAGGGACCCCTTTCTGGAAGGTAGGACGTGTGGAGAAGTGAATCTGAAGCGATATTTGGGAGCACAGATGGCGGGGGAGGGGCCTCTGACCGCTGCTTCTGGCAAGTAATAGAGCCATGGAGCACAAAATCGGATCTTTTAGAAATCGGTTCCTCTGAGGGAAGTCACTCTGGTGGCGAAGCGGGGGGCGAAACAATCATGGGACTGTGTGGTCTCAGGACCCTCGGGGTCACAGAAAGACTGGGGGTGCCTGAGTGTGGCAGAGCTCCCAGGTATCGGAATGGGAAAGCCGGCTGCAGAGATGGAGCCGAGGCACAGGCTCTCAGCTGGGGGTTGCCATAAACCGTGATCCACGGCACAGTTGGGCCACTGCTCCTCCAGCAGGGACCCAACAGGCGGCAGATCCAGGGACACTCACCTTCTTCCACCAGGAGGATAAGCGCGGGAGCACACCGCAGGGATCTGCTGGGTTTGGGGACTCCACACAGGGTCGGGTGGCAGAGATAGAAATGTGCGGTCACTGGCTGGGTTAACACGGAGTGCGGCCGGAGACCGGGGAGATGGGAGCAACTGATGGCTTTTCTCTGGGGGCTCACTGAGGAGCGGGGCCCCAAGTTCTTGGCTCCTCCGAGGCGGAGATTGGGAGGCCACCATTTTCACTCTCTGCCTCCAAAGCTGTATGGAAACCTTGCAGGGAACAAAAGCTCCAGAGAGCAAACCCGAGCAGATTACTTAGCCAGGACCGGGCGAGAGTGGGGCAATTCCACCTTGGCAAAGACATTTGGGAACCACGGCAACAGGCCCATCCCCCAGAAGATCAGCAAGAACAGCCAGCCAACACCAAGTTTACCGATCAATGAAAACAGTGGAACTCCAGCGCTAGGGGAATACTGCACTTAGAATCCATGGCTTTTTTACCATGACTCTGTAGTCTTTCAAAGTTAATTTTTTTTAACTGTCTTTCTTTTCTTTGTTTGTTTGTTTGTTTGTTTTGAATTTTTCTTTTTCCCTTTTTCAACCAAAATCTTATCAATCCCTTTTTTAAATAACATTTTTATTTTTCATTTTTAGAATCATATTCTATCCCTTCATAGTAGTTAACCTTATTTTTTGTATATATATAGATGTTGTTCTCTCTTTAAAATTTTGAGATAGTTTCTTCTAACAGATCAAAATATACCCTAAATCTCTAGTGGATGGTTTTTTTTCTACTCCCCTTCCAGATCACATTCTCTGCTTTTTCTTTTTTCTTTTTTTTCTTTTTTTTTTTTTTAATTCCTCTTCTTTCTTTTTTTAAATACTTCTTATCAAGTATATTTATATTTTTTAATAATTTCCATCTTTACAGTCATATTCCATGCCTTCATCATATCAAGCCTTATTTTTGTACATATATTAGTTTTTCTTTCTTTAAAATTTTGGGAATCACTTTCGTCTAACAGACCAAAATACACCCAGAATCTAGTGTGTGACACTTATCTATATACCACCCTGATACATTTGATCATATTCTGTTTTTTTTTCTCTTTTTTGTTCTGTTTTTATCTTTATCATTTTCTCTTTTCTTTTTTCTCTCTTTCCCATTCTTTTGCCACTGCTTCCGGTCTTTTCTGATGTTTTTAGTGTATACTTTCTGGGCACTTTGTGACCCTTTTAGCATTTTCTTCTCTCATTAATCTATTCTCCTCTGGACAAAATGACAAGATGGAAAAAATCACCTCAACAAAAAGAACAAGAAACATAACCTTTGAAATCTTCATCAAGAAGAAAGATAAAATTGCAAATATTTAAAAATTATAAAGCTTTAGCCAGACTCATTGAAAGGGATAGTGGGGCGCCTGGGTGGCTCAGTCTTTAAGTGTCTTCCTTTGGCTCGGACATGATCTCAGGGTTCTGGGATCAAGCCCGCATTGGGCTCCCTGCTCAGTGGGAAGTCTGCTTCTCCCTCTCACACTCCCCCTGCTTGTGTTCCCTCTCTCGCTGTGTCTCTCTCTGTCAAATAAATAAAATCCTAAGGAAAAAACAGAAAGAAAAGGAGAGTGAGAGAGATGATTCAAACAAATCAGAAATGAAAAGGAGAAATAAAATTGACAGAAATACAATGATTATAAGAGAATATTATGAAAAATTTTAAGCCAAGAAATTGGACAATGTAGAGGAAATGGATATATTCCTAGAAACATAACCTTTGAAATCTTCATCAATAAGAAATAGAAAATTTGAAAAGGCAAATTAGTAGCAATGAAATCAAATCAGTACTCAAAAAACTCCCAACAATCCAAAGTCCAGGACCATATGGCTTCACATGTGATCTCTACGAAATATTAAAAAAAAAAAAAAAGAGTTAATACCAATTCTTCTCAATTATTTCATAAATAGAAGTGGAAGGAAACCTTCCAAATGCATTATATTAAGCCAGCATTACCCTGACACCAAAACCAGATAGCCATTACAAAACAAAATTTACAGGTCAATATCTCTGATGAACTCTATAGATGCAAAAATCTTGAATCCCAAAATACACTTAAAATTCCATTCACCACCATCAGCTTGCATTTATTCCAGGGATAAAAAGGTGGTTCAATATTCACAAACCAATCAACATCATTCATCACGTTAACAAGGGAAGGAGAAAAACACACGGAGATCTCAATAGATTTAGAAAAAGCATTTGAAAAACCACAAGATCCCCTTATGATAGAAAACCCCTAAAAGAGTAGGTTTAGATGGAACATACCTTAAAATAATAAAGCCCTTATATTCAAAGCCCATAGCTAACATCAAAAGAGTGAAAAACGGACGGCTTTTCCTATTAGGTCAGGCAAAAGACAAAGATGTCCACATTATCACTTTTCTTCAACATGGGACTGGAAATCCTCACCACAGCAATCAGACAAGAACATGATATGAAAGGCATCCAAGTTGCTAAGGAAGAAGTATACCTTCCACCATTTGCAGATGAATCCTACTCTATACAGACCACCCCGTAGACCACCCAAGAGCTCAGGAATAAATCTCAGCAGATCTTGATTAACAATTCTTTTCACGTTCTTTTGAGTTGACTTGCTAGTATTTTGGTGATAATTTTTGCTTCTATATTTACCAGGGATATTGGCCTGTAATTCTTTTCAGGGGGCTTTGTCTGGTTTGGGGAACATGGTCATCCTGGGACTCAGAATCAGTGTGAAAGTTTTCCTCCCATCTCTATTTTCTGGAACAACTTCAAAAGAATAGGTATGAACACTTCTTGAAATGTCTGGTAGAATGCCCCTGGGAAGCCATTTGGCCTTTGTCTCATGGGAGATTGTTGATTACTGATTCCATTTCTTGCCGGTTATGAGTGTGGTCAGATTTTCTATTTCTTCCTGTTTCAGCTTTTGTAGTTTCTGGTTTTGGGACTTGTCCATTTTCTCCCAGATTGCCAGGTTTGTTGGTGTATAATTTGTCATAGTAGTATAATTGTATTTCTGTGGTGTTGGTGGTGATAGTTCCTTCTCCATTTGTGATTTTATTTATTGGGGTCCTTCCTCTTTTCTTTTTGATAAGTCTGGCTGGGAGTTTGTCCATTGTATTAGTTCTTTCCAAGAACCAGTTCTTAGCTTCATTAATCTACTCTCATATTTTTTTCTATACTGTTTATTTCTGCTCTAATCAATCATCTTTATTATTTCCCTTCTTCTGCTGACTTTCGGTTTTATTTGTTTTTATTCCTCAACTCCTTCAGGGGTGAGGTGAGGTGATATACTGAGACATTTCTTGCTTCTTGAGGAAGGTCTGTATTGCTACATACATATACTACCCTCTTAGAACTCCAGAATCAAGGGAAACAAGAGTGAAAATGAACTATTGGGATGTTAGACAGTAACAGGCTTTTCATAGCAAAGGAAACAGTCAACAAAACTAAAAGTTTATCTATGGAATGGAAAAAGATATTTTCAAATGTCTGATAGATAAAAGGCTAGCATCAAAATATATAAAGAACTTATGAAACACGACACCGAAAAAAAAAATTCCATTTAAGAATTGGCTGGAAGTCAAGAACAGACATTTCTCCAAAAGGACATACAAATGGCTAACAAATACATGAAAGAAATGCTCAACATCACTGGGCATCAAGGAAATACAAATCAAAACCACGTGAGATACTCCCATAGAGTTGGAACTACATTAACCAGTCAGGAAACCACACTTATTGCGAGGATGCAGAGAAAGGGGAATGGACCTACACTGCTGGTGGGATGCAAACTGGCGCAGCCACACTAGAAAACAGTATGTTTTCCTCAAGACGTTAAAAATAGAGCTATCCTATGACCCAGTAATAACGTTATTAGGTTTTTACCCAAAGGATACAAACATAGTGACTTGAAGGGGCACATGCACTCCAGTGTTTATAGTAGCAATATCCACAATAGCCAAAGTATGGAAAGTGCCCAGATGTCCATTGACAGATGAATGGATGAAAGGACATTGTATGTATATATATCAATATGTATGTATTTATATGAATCTCTCTCTCTCTCTCTCTATATATATATATGCATAAATATATGGAATATTACTTAGCCATCAAGAAAAAGAAGAATGAAATCTTGCGATTTGAACTATTTGAAACAATGTTGTTGGATCTAGAGGGTATTATGGTAAGCTCAATAAATCAGTCAGGGAAATAGAAATGCCATATGATGTCATTCCTATCTGGAATTTAAGAAACAAAACAGTTGAACATAGGGGAAGGGAATGAAAACTAAAATAAGATGAAAACAGAGAGGGAGGTAAATCATAAGACACCCTTAAGTATAAGAAACAAATGGAGGGTTGCTGGAGGAGAGGTGGATGGAGGGATGGGAGAATGGGGTGATGGGCATTAAGGAGAGCCCTTGACGTAATGTGCAGTGGGTGTTATATGCCACTGATGAATCTCAAAGTTCTAACTCTGAAACTAATAATAAAGCAAATGTTAATTAGATTGAATTTAAATAAAATAATTTTTAAAATGAAAGGAATCACAGAGCTGAAGAATATATTAACTGATCTGAAATGTTCAATATAGCAGTTCCCATAGCAGACTGCATCTATTAACAGAAGGTATGTCAGTGGAATTAATCCAGTCAAAGGATCAAAAGAAAAAGAATTTTTAAAAACTGAGTGTTGCTTTCAGGACTTATTGCACACACTCAAGTCAGCAAATGTGCCTGTGAGGGGAACAAAGGAGAAGAGAAATTCAAAGGGACAGCCACCTTCCCAAGAAATAAACCTGAACTGTTCCATAATATGGGGAACGAAATAGTCATCGAGAACCAGGAAGACTAGGAATGACCAAAAAAGATGAATCCGAAGAGACAACAAGGCATACTATAGCTAAATTATTAAAGGTGAAATACGGAAGTGAAACTGAAAAATAGCAAGAGGAAAGCACCTTTTATGCATAAGGGAACCCTCATAAAACAACCACCAGATTTTTCAACAGAAAGGTAGCAAGCCAGAAGGAAATAGGATTATATAATCAAAGTTCTGGAAACAAAACCAACAGTAGCATACAAGAATACTCTACACAGCAAAATCATTCTTCAGATGGAAAAAGAGATTTTTCCAGATTAAAAAAAATCTGATAAAAGTCTTCACGACTAAATCAATCATAATAGAAATGCTAAAGTGTATTTTTCAGGCTGGAATGTAAAAATGCTATTTAGTATACAGAAAATAAATGAAAACATAAAAGACTTTGGTAAAAGTAAACATGTAGGTAAACTCCGTTTACTGTAATGTGGGAATGGTGATTGTTCTACCATTATTATTATTATTGATTATTATGATTTTTATATCCTTGCATAAATATTAAAAGATGAGAGTATTATGGATATGTATCTAATAATTTGTTATTGGGACACAGTGTGAAAAATGTAAAATTTGGGGAGGAGAAGGGTAAAATTGTAAAACTTTGTGTGCATTCAGTGTTAAGTTGTTCTCAGTTTAAAATAAACTGTTACCCATAGGAGATATTGTATCAAAACATTAAAATATATATTGAAATATTGATTTGCAAAAAGCAAAAATATATAATTTATATAGAAAAGTTTTTTTTTTTTAAAGAAGTCAAAGCAAACCACTACAGAAAGATCATCAAATCACAAAGCAAGAGAGGGTCAAAGAAGACAGTAAACAAAATAGCAATGGTAAATGCACATCTATGAATAATTACTATAAATGTAATTTAACTAAATTCGGCAATCAAAAGACATAGAAGGGCTGAATGGATCAAAACTAGAACTATAGGCTGCCTCCAAAGGACTTGCTTCAGATTTAAAAGATACAAAGAGGCAAACACATGTGTGGCTCAGTGGAAGCATCTGCCGTTGGCTCATGTCATGATTCCCTGGGTCCCTGGTATTGGGTCCTCCTTCAGGCTCCTTGCTCGGTGGGCAGCCTGCTTCTCCCTCTGCCTACCGCTCCTCCCCCTGCTTGTTCTCTCTCTGACAAATATGAATGAACGAACGAATGAATGAATGAATGAATGAATGAATGAATGAATGAATAAATCCTTCAAAAAATAAAGATACACAGAGGCTCGAAGTAAAGAGAGAAAAGGAGAGAAAGCTATTCCATGCACATGGAAATCGAAAGAAAGCAGGGATAGCTATATTTATACCCTCTTTCCCCCAAAAGGAATATAAGCCGAGAATTCTGGGAAATAACAGTGAAGGAAGAACAAGTAATCTGTCTCTCTACCTGAATAGCATTCTCTTAATCTGTTAGAGTTCTAACTATTTTTGAACTCTGAAATCTTTTGAAGAATTGAAACTTGCAGGGGAAATGGTTGGATGGTATCTTATGGTTATTTTTTTTTTATCAATGTCAGCTCTCTGTGTGGTAGAAACTACCAATCTCTTACCCCAGGTAACATAGGAAGCAGCTGTGAATGCATTCCTCAAGCAGTTTGCACATAGAGCTTTCAGGATTTAGGGTGAATAAAAAGGACCTTGGTCCTTCAAAAATTTTGCTGATTTGGGGGATTTTTTTTGCTGATTGCTGATTGCTGTTTCCAATCAAAGAGGTGTAAAGAGGCAGGCAGCCATTGTTGTTCCCTCCTCTCATTGTTACATGCCCATGTCTTGGGTTGAAGTGACTCACAGGAGATTATAGGGCTACTGCTCTCTTCCCCCAGCCTTTTCCTTCTCTTTTAGCCTTTCATGAGCCAGATTTAAATACAAGAACATTCCCAAACCACTGCACATATGGAAAAAATTAGGAAGTGTCTGTGAATGGCCTCAGAAAGAATCAGAAGAGACATAAGAGAACATTAAGTTACACCTAAGGCAGATCTTCAACACAGCGAGAGCCTAAAACAAAACAACAGCCAAAAAATAACCGTAAATAAACGTGAGGAATACGAGAATCTGATTTCCAGAATTTCCACTTTGATAGATTGAAATATCCAGGGTTAAACCAGAAAAAACAACAACAACAACAACAACAAGAACAACAACAACAAATTAAGCAAACACACAAAAAGTGAAATGAAAAACTGTAGGGCATACCAAAAAACAGGAAACCACGGTCAACTTAAAAGACAAAAAATAATTTATCATAACCTGTCCGGAAAAAGACATAATGTCAAATATATTAGGCAAAGTCTTTAAAGCAACTATTCTAAAGACGGTCAAAGAACTAAAGAAAGATGTAAAATCGAAAAAAAAACTTTAATTGAACATTAGTTAATTTACAACATCATATTTTTATGATGAGCAACCGATTAAACTTGCAGAACACTTAAGATAGTAGCTGGAATATGGAAACCCTCAGGATATATTAGGTTATCTCTGGCATTCTTGTGTCTCCAAAATGTTCAAGGGATATTAACAGGAAAACTGAGGCATCCCTAGGTTTACGGCAGCATTATTTACCATAGTCAAGATACAGAAGGAACACAAGTGTCCATTGATTGATGAATGGATAGGGAAGATGCAGTATCCACACACACACACACACACACACACAAACACACATATATGTGTCTATATATATGCAATTGCATATATATATTTGCAGTTGAATATTAGTCATAAAGAAGAATGAAATCTTGACTTTTTGTAAAACATGGATAGATCTAGTCAATGACAGAAAGACAGAGCATAACATTGCAGTGATATGAGGAATGCATGAAATAAACAAAATAATAAAGAAAAAAGAGGACCAAACCGCCCTGCAGAAACCCCCAAACACTTAACTATGGAGAACACACTGATGGTCACCAGAGGGGAGGTGGGTGAGGGATGGGTGAAACAGGTGATGCGGATGAAGTATGCCCTTACCATAATGAGCCCTGAGTAATGAATGGAATTTGTGATTCACTATATTCTATACCTGAAACTAATATAACACCATATATTAACTACACTGGAATTAAAAAATATATATTTTTAAAGAAGAAAAACTGAAGCACAATAAGATTTTCAATATTTTATGTGAGTAAAGTCTGGTTCATATAAGGCAGTACTCAACAAAAGTCATTAGTAGTGTCCTCTGGATAGGATCAGGGGAAAGGTTTTTCTAAAGGAGACACAGAGCAAACCAAGGACATTATTTGATAGGCAATGACTTACATGTTTGGGAAAGCCTACTTAAATGCTTCTGATTGGTTATTTTTAAGTTCCAAATTCTTGACTTTGCGGCATTTTCAGGAATTGATTATGGCTTGGGGTTGTTTCTGTCTGCTGGCCGCCAAGGCATTAGAACCACCTAAACATAGTTGCCTCTCGGTTTAAATACTTTAACGGGAAAAAGCCCATAACATGTTTATTTTGTTCCTTTTTTGGTCACAATATTTGTTAATTAGTGTTTGCATTGGATATATGGAATTACATCAGAAAGGACATATCACCAAAATGCTTCAAAAAATTCATACCGTTTTTAATAATTGGATTCAAACCTCACTTTAATTTTTTTATATAAA
>NW_023269949.1:9993-19449 GCF_011800145.1 Mirounga leonina
TCTTCCCCTCCCGCTACCTTCTTCTTCTTCTTCTTTTTTTTTTTTTTCTTAACATATATTGCATTATTTGCTTCAGAGGTACAAATCTGAGATTCAACAGTCTTGCACATTTCACAGCGTATTTAGGATTTAAGTGACATATAACGTGTGTAAGTTTAATAGGAAAAACTCCAGTCCTTTTCTTCCTCTTGGAGGGAATGTGATTTTTCCCTGCTGTGTTTCTCCCTTATTTATGATAAAGACACCATGCCCATTGGGACCCTTCTGGGAGCAGCAGGGTGGCTCAGTCTATTTAGTGTCTGACTCTTGCTTTCAGCTCAAGTCACCATCTAAAAGATTGTGAGATTGAGCCTATTGCAAGCTCTCCACAGATTGTAGAGTCTGCTTGAGGTTCCCTCCCTCTTCTTCTGCACCTGTGCTCATTGTATCTCTCTAAATTAAAATAAATGAATCTTTTAAAAGATTGTGATATCTCATCGTGGTTTTGATTTGAATTTCCCGGATGGATAATGATGAACATTTTTCCATGTGCCTGTTAGCCATTTGTATGTCTTCTTTGCAGACCTGTCTGTTCATGACCTCTGACCTTATTTTTTTTTTTTTACTTGGTTATTAGTTTTTTGAGTCTTGAGTTTGAGAGCTTCTTTGTACATCTTGATACCAGCACTTTATCTGTAGTGTCATTTGCAAATATCTTCTCCCATTCGGTGGGTTGCCTCTTTGTTTAGGTGACTGTTTCTTTGCTCTGCAGACTTTTTATCTTCATGAAGTCCTAAAACTCCATTTTCGCTTTCTTTCCCTTGCCTTTGGAGATGTGTCTTGAAAGAAGTTGCTGTGACCGATGTCAAAGAATCTATTGCCTATGTTCTCCTTAGGACTTTGATGGATTCCTGTCTCCCATTGAGGTCTTTCATCCATTTTGAGTTTATCTTTGTGTATGGTGTAAGAGAATGGTCAAGTTTTATTCTTCCATATATATCTGTCCAATTTTCCCAGCACCACTTATTGAAGAGACTGTCGTTTTTCCCATTCCATATTTTTTTCCTGCTTTATCAAAGATATGTTGGCTATAGAGTTGACGGTCCATTTCTGGAGGCTCTATTCTGTTCCATTGCTCTATTTGTCTCTTTTCTGCTAATACCATGCTGTCTTGGTGATCCCAGATTTGTAATGTAGTTTGAAATCAGACAACGTGATGCCGCAGCTTTGTTTTTCTTTTTCAACATTTCCTTGGTGACTCAGGGTCTTTTCTAATTCCATACAAATTTGAGGATTGTTTGTTCCAGCTCTGTGAAAAATGTCGATGGTATTTTGATAGGGATTTCTTTGAAAGTGTAGATTGCTCTGGGCAGGATACACATTTTTACAATGTTTATTCTTCTGATCCATGAGCTAGGAAGATTTTTCCATCTTTTATTGTCTTCAATTTCCGTCATAAGTGTTCCGTACTTTCTTTTTTTAACTTTTTTAAAGATTTTATTTATTTGGCAGAGAGAGACATGGTGAGAGAGAAAACACAAGCACAGGGAGTGGGAGAGAGAGAAGCACGCTTCCCCATGGAGCAGGGAGCCTAATGTGGGGTTGGAATGCAGGACCCTGGATACATGATGTGAGCTGAAGGCAGAAGCTTAACGACTGAGCCACCCAGGCGCCCCTCTCCTGTACTTTCTAGAGTACAGATCCTTTACCACTTTGGTTAGGTTTATTTCTAGGTATCTTATGGTTTTTTGGTGCTGTTGTACATGGAATAGATTCTCTAATTTCCTTTTCAACAGTTTCATTGTTAGTGTATAAAAAAGCAACTGATTTCTGTGCATTGATTTTGTATCCTGCCACATCACTGCATTGTTGTATGAGTTCTAGGAATTTATGGGTGGATTCTTTTCGGTTTTCCACATAAAGTCTCATGTCATCTTCAAAGAGAGAGAGTTTGACTTCCTCTTTGCCAATTTGAATACCTCTTACTTCTTTTTGTTATCTGATCTTTGATGCAGGACTTCTAGTACTCTGTTGAACAATATTGGTGAGAGTGGGCATCCTTTTCGTGTTCCTGATCTTAAGGGGAATGCTCTCAGCTTTTCCCCATTGAGAATGATTTTCACTGTGGGCTTTTCATAGATGGATTTTATGATCTTGAGGAAAGTTCCCTCTATCCCTGCACTCTGATGATTTATAATCAGGAGCGGATGCTGTATTTTCTCAAATGCTTTTTTCTACACCATTTGAGAGGACATGTGTTTTTTTTTTTCTGTTCTCTGATTTATGTGTTCTATCACACCGATTAGTTTGTGAATGATGAACCGCTCTTGCATCCCAGGAATACATCCCACCTGTTTGTGATGGATCATCTTTTTAAAATTCTTTAAAGATTTTATTTATTTATTTGAGAAAGAGAATGAGAGCTGGAGAGCATGAGAGGGAAGAGGGTCAGAGGGAGAAGCAGATCACGCGGTGAGTGGGGAGCCCGATGTGGGACTCGATCACGGGATTCTAGGATCATGACCTGAGCTGAAAGCAGTCGCTTAACCAAATGAGCCCCACACGTGCCCCGGGATCATCCTTTTATTTTTTTATTTTTATTTTTTATAAGTTTTTTTTATATATTTATTGAGAGAGAGAGAATGATAGAGAGAGAGCATGAGAGGGAGGAGTGTCAGGGGGAGAAGCAGACTCCCTGCTGAGCACGGAGCCTGATTTCGGACTCGAACCCCGGACTCCAGGATCATGACCCGAGCAGAAGGCAGTCGCTTAACCAACTGAGCCACCAAGGCGCCCGGGGATCATCCTTTTAATGTACTGTTGGATCCTATTAGGTAGGATGTTATTGAGAATTTTGGCAACCACACTCATCAGGGATATTGGTCTGTAATTCTCCTTTTTGAGGGGGCCTTTGCCTGGTTTTGGTATCAAGTTAATGCCGGCCAAATAGAAGGAGTTTCTAAGTTTCATTCCGTTTTGTTTGTTTGTTTGTTTGTTTTGATTTTTTCTTTTTGAAACTGGTTCAGGAGAATAGGTATTATTTCATTAGCCATCATGGAAATTCAAATCAAAACCACATTGAATGTAACGTATGACGATTAACATGACAATAAAAAGTAAAAAAAAAAAACACATTGAAATACCACCTTACATCAGTTAGAATGACAAAAATTGGCAAGGCAAGGAACTACAAATGTTGGAGAGCTTGTGGAGAAAGGCGAAACCTCTAACAGTGTTGGTGGGAATGCATGTTGGTACAGCCACGTGGAAAACATTGTGGAGGTGCCTCAGATAATTAAAAATAGAGCTACCCTATGCCCCAGGAATATTACTACTGGGTATTTACCCCAAAGCTACAGATATATTGAAAATAAAGGCCATATGCATCCCATGTTCATAGCAGCAATGTCGGCAATAGCGTAACTGAAATGAGCTGAGATGTCCTTCAACAGAGAAATGGATCAAGAAGATGTGGTCCATATATACTATGGAATGTTACTCTGCCATCAGAAAGGATGAATACCCAACATTTTCATCAACATGGATGGAACTGGGGAGTGTTATGCTAAGTGAAATAAGTCATAGAAACACAATTATCATACGGTTTCACTTATTTGTGGAACATAAAGAATAGCATGGAGGACATTAGGAAAAGGAAGGGAAAAATGAAGGAGGAGAAATCAGAGGGGAGATGAATCACGGGAAACGGTGGACTCTGGGAATGAAACTGACGGTTTTGGAGGGGAGGAGGGTGAGGGATGGGTGAGCCCAGGTGGTATATGCAAACAATATATCATGGAACACTACTTCCAAAAAAAAAAAAAAAAAAGATAATTATAAATAAATAAAACAAATTGAAAAAATAAAAATAATTCTGACACTTGTGGTTAACAAACATGCCCCCCCCCCCACCAGAACAAGTAATTCTCTAAAATAACAATGGAATGACTTCTGATTTAACTTAATTTTGACACTATCTGCATGGAGATAACGTCAATTCCCACAGGTGAGCTACAACATTGCTGCCACTTAATTCGGGCACCAGACACAAGCATGGGTTATCATATGCTTCTGACTGAACATCTGCAATTTGAACGTTCCAATGACCCTCTTTTTGTGTTCAATTAATTTGCTAGAGCAGCTCACAGAACTCAATTATGTTTATGAGCCAATTAAAGGATATGTTAAAGAATACAGATGAACAGTAAGATGAAGAGATACAGAGATGGATTACTGGATCATAGGGTAGTTCTATTTTTAACTTTAAAAAAAAGTGTTTTATTTATTTATTCATGAGAGTCAGAGAGAGAGAGAGGCAGATGCAGAAGGAGAAGCGGGTTCCCAACGTAGCAGGGAATCCAATGTAGGACTCAATCCCGGGGCGCTGGGATCATGACCTGAGCGGAAGGCAGATGCCCAACCATCAGAGTCAGGCAGGCACCCCTATTTTATCTTTTTTAGGAACCTCCATATGGTCAGTGAGGAGGTGTCTCTCGGTCAGAAATAAGTCCCTTGTAGAACAACTATTGATGGGTGTTTTTGCTGATGGATCTGTGCCTCTTGGGCTCAAATGCCATTGTTTTTCTCTGGATTAGGTAAATTCTCAGTTATAAATTCTTCAAATAATTCTTCTGTCCTCTTTCCATGCCCTACTTCTTCTGGGTCTCCTAAATACGGATAATAGTTTGCTTTATGGGATGGCTGAGTCCCTATGTCTGCCTTTGTGATCTAATAGTATTCTTCCCCTCTTCTTTTCAACTTCATTATATTCTAATTCACCTGTTTTGTCCTCAGCTTCTTCAGTCCTCCTTATGATGATATTCAGTCTGTTTTGCATCTCAGTTATAGCATTTTTCATTTCAGCCTGACTAGGTGGTACATCTTTTATCTCATCAGCAAGGATTTCTCTGGTGTCTTCTATGATTCTTTCAAGTCCAACTGGTAGTCTTATTGCTGTTTTATCTGAATTCTTGTTCTGCGACATTCCTTACATCTGTTTTCAGCAAGTTCCTGGCTATGAATTCTTCCTGACTTTTCCCTTGAGTAGAATTCCTCCATCCTGTCATTTTGAGTACATTTCTATCTTTTGTGAGTTATGAAAGCTTGTTCTGTTGGCTGCACCTGAGAGTAATGCTGTATTAAGAAGGGGTCCGACACTCTCTGTCCCTTCTGGAAGTGTTTCTGGTGTATGCTGTGTGCACTCTATTTTGCTGTAGCTGCTTTTTCCCCCTGGAGAGTTCCTTCTTGCTTGGTATGGGAAGTGTTTGGATCTTTACCTACGTGCATTTTGATTTGTTTGTTAAATAAGTCAGATCAAGGTTTGGGGTGGAGCCTGATCCAAGGAAAGTGAAAAGGGAAAGGAGGAAAAAAGCAAATGGACAAACAAAAAGTGGAAGCCTGCTTCCAAGGAAAAGGAAAGAAGGAAATAAGAAAGTACAGAAAAACAAAAGGAAGCCTATGCCAAAAAATGAGAAAAGGAAACAAACAAATGAACAAAAAAAGTGGAATCCTGATTCAAAAGGGGGGAAAAAATATAAAGAAAGAAAGCCCAGTCCTGTTTCCAGCAGAAGTGAAGTTGACACTTTGGAGCACTCTGTGATTAGTCAACTTGGTACATGTGGGGGTCGTGTGTTGGTCATTTTGGGCAGAGGATCTGTCCACTGGCTCCCAGTCAGACCTGCCCTGTAGGGGGCAGGGGAGGCAGAGTTTGGGGTACGTGACTGCATACTCTACCAGAAGCTCTGTATTTCTCTCTGAAGTCCCACCATGCTGATTGTGGGTGGTGGAGTGCGAGATGACATCACCCAGTCCTCTCATCCTGGGGAGGGGAACACATGCCCACTGTTGTTCTGGAGACCCTGAGAGAAAAGTGAACAGTCTCCCTTCCTGTGTCCCATTCTTTAGATAGATCCCTGCTCTCAAGCTCTCTGTACCCAGCCACTGGCACACGCAGCACCACATTGGTCGTGTGTTTTATCTGTGGCAGTGGCTGGTATTCAAAACTCCAAGTCTGAAAACACCTGCTCCCCAACCCTGGAGGAGGAGAGTGCTACAACACTGTCCTTCAGGATACTATCCCAGAAGAGCAGAAACACCATCAGACAGGTGCCTGGAGTGTGTGGTGAATCATATAGAAAAGTAGTGAGCAGGTCATCTGCCCTCTACGTGTGCCTCTGTTCCCTGTTGTTGAATGACTATAAACTACCCATATTGAAACAGGAAGAAATTGACAACCTGAATAGACAAATAATCAGTATAGAGATTGAAGGAGTGGTCAAAAACAAAAACAAACAAAACAAACAAAAAAACGAGTCCAGGGCCTGATGAATTCCCAGGAGAATTCTATCAAACATTTAATGAAAGAATAATACCTCTTCTCCTGAAGCTCCTTCAAAAAAAAAAGAAGAAGAAGAAGAAGAAGAAGAAGAAGAAGAAGAAGAAGAAGAAGAAGAAGAAGAAGAGGAAGAAGAAGAAGAGAAAAAAGAAAGAAACAAACAAAAGGAAAACTAACAATCTCCTTCTATGTGGCCAGCATTAACTTGATACCAAAACCAGGGAAAGACCCCATCCTTAAGGAGAATTACAGACCAATATCCCTGATGATCACCTTCTATCACCAAACAAAAAATAAACACAAAATTGATTAAAGATGCAAATGTGAGACCTGGAACCATAAAAATCCTAGAAGAGAGCACAGACGGTAATATCTCTGATTTCAGCCAAAGTAACAGTTTTTCTAAATATGCCTCTTGAGGCAAGGGTAACAGAGCAAACCTAAACTATTGGTACTTAATCAAGATGAAAAGCTCATGCACACAGAAGTAAATAAATGACAGAACTCAAAGGCATCCTAAAGAATGGGAGAAGATATTTGCCAATGACCCATCCGGTAAAGGGTTAGTATCCAGTATCTATAAAGAACTTTTCAAAGTCAACATCCCCAAGCCAAATAACCCAGTTTAAAAATGGGCAAAAAATGAATAGACATTTTTCCAAAGAAGACACAGATGGCCAACAGACACAGTAAAGTTGCTTAACATCATTCATAATCAGGGAAATGCAAATGTATATGTGTGTGTGTGTGTGTGTATGGATGATAATATAACTGATAAAAGTCCATACTGTGGAAAGAGCCAAGATGCCCTTCAACAGATGAATGGATAAAGAAGACGTGGTCCATATATACAATGGAATATTACTTAGCCATCAGAAAGGGTGAATACCCAACTTTTACATCAGCATGGATGGGACTGGAGGAGATTATGCTAAGTGAAATAAGTCAAGCAGAGAAAGTTAATTAGCATATGGTTTCACTTATTTGTGGAACATAAAGAATATCATGGAGAACACTAGGAGAAGGAAGGGGAAAATGAGGTGGGGGAATTAGAGGGAGAGATGAATCATGAGAGACTATCGACTCTGAAAAACAAGCAGTGTTTTTGGAGGGGAGGTGGGAGGGCGGATTGGTTAGCCCAGTGATGGGTATTAAGGAGGCCACGCAATGCATGGAGCACTGGGTGTGACAAGAAAACAATGGATCGTGGATCACCACATCAAAAACTAATGAGGTATTGTATGGTGACTAAAAGAACATAATAAAATTACAAAAAAAAAAAAAAATCCACATATGAGTGAAATCTTATGGTATTTGCCTTTGTCTGACAGAGTTATTTCACCTACAACAATAGCCTCTAGCTCCATCCATATTGTTTCAAATGGTAAGATATCATTCTTTTTGACAGCTGTGAAATATTCCATTACATTCATATATATAAACACACACACACACACACACACACACGTATACATCCCACACATCTTAAGCCATTTCTCTGTCGATGGACATCTGGGCTCTTTCCACAGTTTGGCTATTGAGGATATTGCTGCTATGAATATCTGAGTGCATGTGCCCCTTCTTTTCACTACATCTTTTTCTTTGAGGTAAATCTCTAGTAGTGCAATTACTGGGTCATAGGGTAACTCTATTTTTAACTTTGAGGAACCTCCATACTGATTTCCAGAGTGGCTGCACCACTTGTATTCCCACCAACAGTGCAAGAGGGTTCCCTTTCTCCACATCCTCACCAATATATGTTGTCTCCTGCCTTCTTAATTTTAGCCATCTGACAAGGGTAAGTAGATTTGTCATTCGGGCTTTGATTTGTATTTCCGTGATCATGAGTGATGAGCAACATTTCATGTGTTTGATAACCATTTGCATGTCTTCTTTGAAAAACTTTCTATTTGATAAGCATGATTTTGAGTATCTGTGAAGCAAGAGATACTCAAGCTTATTTATTTTTTGTTTTGTTTTTTAATACTGAAGAACACAATTTTTAGTTTATAATTAATAATAATAATATTTTATAATAAATAGTAATAAATAATAATTTATAATGAATAAATGCAAGGATGGGGCTACATGTTGGTCAATGTCCCCAGTGCTAAGAGGACTGCTTGACGTTTGGTCAAGAATGTTTCTTGTGTCCCATTCTTTCTCTGTGACATGATGACTAAGGGATGGAAAGTGGTAACATTCTATTGGGCTCTCATCATGTGGGATGGTTAGCAATGACATTTGCATAGTCTCTAAAGTCCCATTGTTGTTTACTCAGTGAATCCCAAAGGGCTCCCAGAAACACTAGGGACTTGAGGGACAGGTTGCTGATTATTTCAATATACACACCCATACTTATTTAATACCTTTTATGTCCCTGTTAATGTAGGAATTCTTTCTCTTTTTTTTTTTTTTTTAGACTTTTAGCTGCATGAAACAGGGTTTTTTCTGGATTTTATTTTTTTTTTGGAAGAAGAGGATTTTAATTTCTGTCTGTTACTGATGGAGAAAGATGGAGGAGAGAGAAAGGACCTAGAGCTTCTATGCAGCAGTCTCTCAGCAAGGGTCTCTGACACATAATCTGTTCTCTCCCCACCCATTTTTTTTTTTCGTCTTCAGTGTTTGTTGGGTGTTTTTTTGTTTGTTTGTTTTGTTTTTCTGTTCCTGACCATTAACTGTTGTTTTTTCTTGTCTTTTAGGTCTTTACTGGTGAGCTCCCCATTGTCTTGAGTAGCTTGTGCTGTAGTGGGGCCTCTCTTCATAGATATCCTAATCAAACTCAAAGAGGTTGGGGTTCGTAATAATGGAATGATGGTAGATAGCAACACCCTGATTTTGCAATGATTCCGTTTTGAAAAGGGGATTTTTATTATGCTGATAAGCAGCAGCACTTAGGATTGCCTAAACAAGTTAGTCAAGAGATACACAATCTCCTGTAAAACCTGAAAAACCTCCTCAGGTGTCTTAGAGGATCAGGGATAGAATATTCATTTTTCATTAAAACTGGTATATCCCCCTCTCCTTTTTCATTAAGTCTTGGAGCACTGGTCTCCATGGATGAGACTTGTCTATCCCGCTGGACTGCAGGACAAATCATGACAGAAGCAGTAGTATTGACAACAGAGAGTGAACCCTGAGGC
>NW_023269950.1:0-7280 GCF_011800145.1 Mirounga leonina
TCTCTCTGTCTCTCTGTCAAATAAATAAATAAAATCTTTAAAAAATATATTCTTGAGGGTCATAATGTTGCTTAACATTGAAGCAGCTACCTACAGAAACCCTGCCTTTCACTGTAAAGACACATGGTTGTCAAGATCTTTATCCTGGGGAAGAAAATAATTACCATGTGCATCCCACTTACATGAGCAGTTGGAAACTCTGATGCTGTTCAACTTCTCCCATCTCTCAAATTCACTCAGAGACAGTTGGGCAACACACCAAAGAAAGTGGTAGCTGGAGTGCAAGGGGGGCTCTTTGGAAGCTGATGGTATTCCAAGATGGCACCTTGATGCTGGTGACCAATTCCGTAACTATGTCTCATTCTATCTAGGACAGGGAGAAGCAGCTTCCCCAAAGGCCCAAGGTAGGATAGGTATTCCCCATATAACTTGACCAGGGGTGCTAACACTTGTATAGCATATACTGTATACCAAATATGTCTTTATGTGCTTTTGAATGGGTTTATTGAATTTGTCCTGATATTTCTATGAGGTGAGTAATGGTAATAACTCTGTTTCATAGATGAGAAAACTGAGGCACAGAATAGTTATGCCATTTGCCCAAGTTCTCAGAGCCAGGAAATGGTAAATTCCTCTATGGCTAATCCTCTGTGCCTTCCACCAGATTGAGATAATTTTCCTAGAGGAGACACTGAGGCCAAATTGATTTAAAAGTCCCTTGCACCTTTGATTCTCTAAGCTTGCCCTCAGGGTCCTGCAATTCTGGAAACCCAAGTGAGCACAACTGAACTTTCTGAAAGAGTATGTTGAATTTAGACTTTTAGTGGGTTTTACAGAGCCAGCGGACTACAAAGTGAAGGTGCCCAATCTTTTCTCAGAGGCTGGAAGAAAAGGAGACTGTCAGTTCATGTGAATGGGGTCAAGATGGGTTGGCCCCAGGAATGCTCTCTCCAGAGTAGACTTTCCACTTGGTAGCCTCCACATGAGACAGGAGATCTCCCTGTTTTAGTGTGCTTTGAAGTTGTACTACTTTCTCTGTGTGTGAAGCCCATTTCCTGAAGGCCCAAGCCCTCAGAACGCCCAAAAAAGGTACCTAAAATTAAGCCTGCAAAAGAGGGCTGTAGAACAAAGCTAGGCAGTCGTCTTCTCTATGCTGGCCTTTTCCCAGCCCTTGGCAAGCTTGTGGGAACTGAGTTTATACAAGTATTGTCAGACCTGGATTTACTCCTCTGGCTTCTGCTTCCTCAGCTACTCCCATCTAGTCCCATGATGCTACCAACCTATTGTAGTTCCCAGAGCCATTAAAATATGAGGTAGGTAGGGTATGAACAACCTCAGTCCAAACTGTAGCTCACCTTTTCTCCACCCCTACTATCATCCTGCAGGACTCAGAATTCTGTCTCCCTTATGGAGCTAAGATCTACAAGGACTCAGTAAAGACTGATTTTCTCTGTTGCTCCCTGTGTCTTCTTTGCTAGCCATTGCAGATCAGACCCTGGCCTCTAATTCCTATGGAAGGAATTTAAAACACTATTATCTATATTCATGTCTCAATCACCATTGGCAAGTTATTTCACCCTAATAACTGTGGTTGGCCCTTAATAAATTCTCAATTAATATTAACCAGTCATAGTCATAGAAGTAGTAACCAGAAGTAGTCACAGAAGAAGTGGCGGTGACGGTGGTGGTAGAAGCAGCTGCTTCAGTTGCTATCCAGGAATAGAATCTTCCCTACACCCCTTCAGAGCTGGTAGATCATGCTCTGTCATTCAAGATCTTCCCAAATGTTATCTTCCACTTGATTCTTAGATTTTTCAATGCAGTGTAACCTGTTATGTCCTTTGTCCTTGTAACTAGCCATCCTGACCCCTACTACCCTATCTATGTTGTTCCCATAACTGGCTCAGTTCCCCCCATACTTGGTCTCATACAGGAGTTTATGCCAAAAACAGTCCCAACTACTCTGTGCACTTGCCAACAGTCAGGTCTGGAGGATTCCTATGCCTTGAGGTCTGACAGGTACTTTTTCTTCCTATGACAAACTCCTGATGATGTGGCTAGGGTACCTCCACCTTTTTGAGCACCCCTTAGGATATTTTGGGGAACAGCTGTCTTTCCCACTCTCCCTTACTTTCTTTTACTCTTTTAATATAGTTACTCCTATATTTTTTAATCCTAATGTCATTATAATTGTGCTTATGGTTCTTCCTCAAATGCACTCAGTGAAAGGGTGGACAAATCCTACAGGGGAGATAGAAAGAAGCCCTATCCTGCTACTGGCTGATTTCATGCTTAATTGTAAATTAATCCTGGGTTAGCTGTCCAGGGTGTATTTATGTCCAGCAAAATATCACATTATTTTCCCTGTAATGAATAAGACATCACAAAATGTGTTAGGAAATGGTCTTTAAATAAATTTGAAGAGCTCTGGGAAAGAAGCACAGTCAGCCAAGTAGCCAGGCCAATCCCGCTGTGACAAAGGGAGAAAGGGGCTCAGCCTTGACCACAAATATATAGGTTATGAGAATCAGATCTGGAGCCTTTGTACAATTTGTGCTTCTAGAATTCAGGTCATTGGGAGTTGAAACAAGGCCCACAATGGAGTTGGGGGTCCCCTGAGACTAAGGGAAGGAAATAAACATTGTGGAGTATCTATCATGAGCCAAGCATGAGGTGGGAGGGGCCTGAATCCTTGGGTCTTTCCAGGAGATCTAGCATAAGAGTTAGGGTGGTAATTGGGTGAGAAAAAAAAAAAAAAAAAACCAGTACTACCACCTGGAAGGCACATTACATACCCTGTATGTACATTGTCTCATTTGAGCCTCTCCAATACCTCATTTTAGTCCCATTTTACAGATAAAAAGACTGAGATCCAGAAATATCATTACTTGCTCAAAGTCACATAGAGATTAAATGGTAGAAGCCAAGATAGGAATGGAGACCTGTGGGAGTCCTGAGCCTGTAAAAAGATGGCATATTTTCATTACTGAAAACTTTTTTAACACTGAGGGCCCCCAAAGTCAGTTGAACTGCCATCTCTAAAAGAAACTTTTCATTATGGTGCTGCAAGAGGTGGGGCAAGGGGGAAGTAATAAGTATACAGCCAGTGCCTGAAGCAAGTTGGGGATAGGGAAGTACAGGACTACTTCTAGTTCATTTTTTATTTCTTAAAGATGTTATTTATTTGAGAGAGAGAAAGAGAGACAGAGCATGAGTGGGGGAGAGGGGCAGAGAGAGAGGGAGATAGAGAATCCTTGAGCAGATTCCTCACTGAGCAAGGAGCCTGAGGCAGGGCTGCATCCTAGGACCCCGGGATCATGACCTGAGCCAAAGGCAGACACCAGTGGACTGAGCCACCCAGGTGCCCCAGGACTACCTCTGGTTTATATGGAGGCTTTGTGTGAATTAGAAAACACCCATTGCTCAAGACACATTATAGCCATCTGCCAGAAAGATTTAATAAGCAGACAAATCTCTGATTGAAAGGTGAGATGTGGCCATCACAACCACATTCTGTGGCCCTGGAAAGGTGCCCAGAAGTGCAAAGGAGGTGAAACAATCATGAAACAACTGAGGCATTAATGAGCATGCCTCAGATCTATCTAAGGACTAGAAGATTATTCTACATATCAAGGCCTACATGGTTCTAAGGGAAAAGGAATTGTGGAAGCTAAGTTAGAGAGAAAGAAGGACTTTGAACTTACATTATTAACATATTTTTGAAGATCTTAAAGCTTTACAAAGCTGACTGGTAGTTAAGGGAAAAAATTAAGCAATGGAAGAGGTAAAGGCCCTCTGCTAGGTTCTTATACACTACATTTCTCATTTATTTCTCATAATAGCTCTGGGAGAGATAGTGCACTAATTTGAGATATGTAGAAACTGAAGCTCTACAAGTTTTTTTTTTCCCCAAGTCTTTTTTTTTAACTCCAATATAGTTAACATACAGTGTGATATTAGTTTCAGGTGTATGATATAGTGATTCAACAATTCCATACATCACCCAGTACTCATTACAACAACAAGTATACTCCTTACCATCTGCCCCCAACCTCCCCTCTGGTAATCATTAGTTTGTGCTCTATAGTTAAGTGTTCTTTCTTGGTTTCTCTCTGTCTCTCCCTTACTTTTTGCTTTTGCTCATTTATTTTGTTTCTTAAATTCCACATATGAGTGAAATCATGGCATTTGTTTTCTTTGATGTATTTCACTTAGCACAATACTCTCTACTTCCATCCACGTCATTGCAAATGGTAAAATTTCATTTCTTTTTCTGGCTGAATAATATTCCATTGTGTATATATACCATTTCTTCTTTTTTATTTAAAATCAATTATTTAACATATAGTGTATTATTAGTTTCAGAGGTAGAGTTTAGTGACTCATCAGTTGCGCAAAACACCCAGTGCTCATTACATGAAGTGCCCTCCTTAATGCCCATAACCCAGTTACCCCATCCCCCACCCACTTCCCCTCCAGCAACCCTTCCTTTGTTTCCTATAGTTAAGAGTCTCTTATGCTTTTTCTCCCTCTCTGATTTTGTCTTCTTTTATTTTTCCTTCCCTTTCCGTATGTTCATCTATTTTGTTTCTTAAATTCCACATATAAATGAAATCATTTGAGATTTGTCTTTCTCTGATGGACTTATTTTACTTAGCATAATGTCCTCTAGTTCCATCCATGTTGTTGCAAATGGCAAGATTTCATTCTTCTTGATGGCTGAGTAATATTCCATTATGTATATATACACCACCTCTTCTTTATCAATTCATCTGTCAATGAATTGACAGATGGGATCTTTCCATATTTTGGCTATTGTGGACATTGGTGCTATATACATTGGGGTACATGTGCACCTTTGAATCACTATGTATCCTTTGGTTAAATACTTAGTAGAGCATTTGCTGGGTCATAGGGTATTTCTATTTTTAACTATTTGAGAAACTTCCATAATGTTTTCCAGAGTGGATGTACCAGTTTGCATTCCCACCAATAGTGCAAGATGGTTCGCCTTTCCCACATCCTCACCAACATCTGTTGTTTCCTGAGTTGTTAATTTTAGCCATTCTGACTGCTGTGAGGTGGTATCATTGTGGTTTTGATTTGTATTTTCCTGATGTTGAGTGATGTGGAGCATTTTTTCACGTGTCTGTTGGCCATTCGTATGTCTTCTTTGGAGAAATATCTGTTCATGTCTTCTACCCATTGCTTGACTGGATTTTTTGTGTTTTGGGGGTTGAGTTTAATAAATTCTTTATAGATCTTGGATACTAGCCCTTTCTCTCAGAAGACATTTGCAAATATCTTCTCCCATTCTGTAGGTTGTTATTTAGTTTTGTCAACTGTTTCCTTTGTTGTGCAAAAGCTTTTTATCTTGATGAAATCCCAAAAGTTTATTTTTGTTTTTGTTTCTCTTGCCTTTGAAGACATGTCTAGCAAGAAGTTGCTGCAGCCAAGGTCAAAGAGGTTGCTGCTTGTGTTCTCATCTAGGATTTTGATGGATTCCTGTCTCACATTTAGGTCTTTCATCCATTTTGAGTTTATTTTCATGTAAGGTATAAGAAAGTGGTCTAGTTTCATTCTTCTGCATGTGACTGTCCCATTTTCCCAACACCATTTGTTAAAGTGACATTTTTTCCATTGGATATTCTTTCCTGCGTTGTCAAAGATTAGTTGACCATAGAGTTGAGGATCCATTTCTGGGCTCTCTATTCTGTTCCATTGATCTATGTGTCTGTTTTTATGCCAGTACCATACTATCTTGATGATTACAGCTTTGTAATAGAGCTTGAAGTCCAGAATTCTGATGCCACCAGCTTTGGTTTTCTTTTTCAACATTCCTTTGGCTATTTGGGGTCTTTTCTGATTCCATACAGATTTTAGGATTATTTATTCCAGCTCTGTGACAATGTCAATCATATTTTAATAGGGATTGTGTTGAATGTGTAGATTGCTTTGGGTAGCATAGACATTTTAACTGTATTTGTTCTTCCAATCCATGAGCATGGAACGTTTTTCCATTTCTTTGCATCTTCCTGAATTTCTGTCATAAGTGTTCTATAGTTTTCAGAGTACAGATCCTTTACCTCTTTGGTTAGGTTTATTCCTAGGTATCTTATGGTTTTTGGTGCAATTATAAATGGGATCGATTCCTCGATTTCTCTTTCTTATGCCTCATTGCTAGTGTATAGAAATGCAGCTGAATTATGTGGATTGATTTCATATCCTGCCACTTTGCTGAATTCCTGTATGAGTTCTAGCAATTTGGGGGTGGACTCATGAATTTTCAACATAGAGTGTCATGTCCTCTGTGAAGAGTGAAAGTTTGACTTCTTTTTTATTTTATTATTTTATTTTATTTTATTTTATTTTATTTTATGTAATTGTATTTTATTTATTTAGTTGACAGAGAGAGAGATAGCGAGAGCAGGAACAGAAGCAGGGGGAGTGGGAGAGGGAGAAGCAGGCTTCCCACCGAGCAGGGAGCCCAATGTGGGACTCGATCCCAGGACTCTGGGATCATGACCTGAGCCGAAGGCAGATGCTTAACGACTGAGCCACCCAGGCACCAGAAAGTTTGACTTCTTTTTTGCTGATTTATATGCCTTTTATTTTTGTTGTCTGACTGCTGAGGCTGGGACTTCCAGTACTGTGTTGAACAGCAGTGGTGAGAGTGGACATTCCTGCTATGTTCCTGACCTAAGGGGAAAAGCTCTCAGTTTTTCCTCAATGAAGATGGTGTTCACTGTGGGTTTTTCCTATATGGCTTTTATGATATTAAGCTATGTTCCCTCTATCACTACACTGCAGAGAGTTTTAATTGAGAAAGGATGCTGTAGGGGACACCTGGGGGGCTCAGTCGGGTAAGCATCTGCCTTCAGCTCAGGTCATGGTCCCAGGGTCCGGGGATCAAGTCCCGTGTCAGGCTCCCTGCTCAGCGGAGAGTCTGTTTCTACCTCTCTCTCTCTCTGCCCCTCCCCCATTCATGCTTTTTTTCCCTCTCTCTCTCTGTCTCTCTCAAATAAATAAGTAAAATCTTAAAAAAAAGAAAGGATGCTGTATTTTCTCAAATGCTTTTTCTGTATCTATTGAGAGGATCATATGGTTCTTGTCCTTTCTTTTATTCATGTGGTGTATCACATTGATTGATTTACAGATGTTGAACCACCCTTGCAGCCCAGGAATAAATCCCACTTGATCATGGTGAACAATCAGTTTAATATACTGTTGGATCCTATTAGCTAGTATCTTGGTAAGAATTTTTGCATCCATGTTCATCG
>NW_023269950.1:7380-11485 GCF_011800145.1 Mirounga leonina
CTAGTATCTTGGTAAGAATTTTTGCATCCATGTTCATCAGGGATATTTGTCTGTAATTCTTTTCTGTGGGGGGTTTTTCTGGTTTTGGGATCAAGCTAATGCTGGCCTCATAGAATGAGTTTGGAATTTTCCTTCCATTTCTATTTTTTGAAACAGCCTCAGAAAAATAGGTATTGAGTCTTCTTTAAATGTTTGGTAGAATTCAGCTGGGAGACCATCTGGCCCTGGACTCTTGTTTGTTGGGAGATTTTTGATCAGTGCTTCAATTTCCTTGCTGGTTATGGGTCTGTTTAGGTTTTCTATTTCTTCCTGGTTCAGTTTTGGTAGTTTATATGTTTCTAGGAATGCAACGGTTTCTTCAAGATTGCCTAATTAGTTGGTGTATAATTACTCATAATATGCTCTTATAATTGTTTGTATTTCTTCAGTGTTGGTTGTGATCTCTCCTCTTTCATTTATGATCCTATTTATTTGGTTCCTTTCCCTGTTCTTTTTGATAAGTCTGGCTAGGGGTTTATCAATCTTATTCTTTCAAAGAACCAACTTCTAGTTTCATTGATCTGTTCTACTGTTCTTTTGATTTCTATTTCATTGATTTCTGCTCTAATCTTTATTATTTCCTTTCTCCTGCTATATTTAGGCTTTATTTGCTGTTCTTTTTCCAGCTCTTTTAGGTATAAGGTTAGGTTGTGTACTGGAGACTTTTCTTGATTCTTGAGGAAGTCCTGTACTGCTATATACTTCCCTCTTAGGACTGCCTTTCCTGCATCCCAAAGGTTCTGAATTGTCATGTTTTCATTTTCATTTGTTTCCATGTGTGTTTTTTTTTAATTCTTCTGTAATTTCCTGGTTGACCCATTAATCTTCAGTAGGATGCTCTTTAACTCCCATGTATTGTGTTCCTTCCAAATTTTCTCCTGTGACTGAGTTCAGTTTTTTTAATTCTTTTTTTATGTTATGTTAATCACCATACATTACATCGTTAGTTTTTGATGTAGTGTTCCATGATTCATTGTTTGCGTATAACACCCAGTGCTCCATGCAGAACATGCCCTATTTAATACCCATCACCAGGCTAACCCATCCTCCCACCCCCCTCCCCTCTAGAACCAACCCTCAGTTTGTTTTTCAGAGTCCATTGTCTTTCATGGTTCATCTCCGCCTCCGATTCCTCCCCCTTCAATCTTCCCCTCCTGCTATCTTCTTTTTTTTAAACATATAATGTATTATTTGTTTCAGAGGTACAGATCTGTGATTCAACGGTCTTGCACAATTCACAGCGCTCACCATAACACATACTCTCCCCAATGTCTATCACCCAGCCACCCCATCTCTCCCACCCCCAACCACTCCAGCAACCCTCAGTTTGTTTCCTGAGATTAAGAATTCCTCCTATCAGTGAGGTCATATGATACATATCTTTCTCTGATTGACTTATTTTGCTCAGCATAACACTCTGCAGTTCCATCCATGTCGTTGCAAATGGCAAGATTTTGTTCCTTCTGATGGCTGCATAATATTCCATTGTATATATATACCACCTCTTCTTTATCCATTCATCTGTTGATGGACAACTTGGCTCTTTCCACAGTTTTGCTATTGTAGACATTGCTGCTATAAACATCGGGGTGCATGTACCCCTTTGGATCCCTACATTTGTATCTTTGGGGTAAATACCCAGTAGTGCAATTGCTGGGTCATATGGTAGCTCTATTTTCAACTTTTTGAGGAACCTCCATACTGTTTTCGAGTGGCTGCACCAGCTTGCATTCCCACCAACAGTGTAGGAGGGTTCACCTTTCACCACATCCCTGCCAACATCTGTCATTTCCGGACTTGTTAATTTTAGCCATTCTGACTGGTGTGAGGTGATATCTCATTGAGGTTTTGATTTGGATTTCCCTGATGCCGAGCGATGTTGAACACTTTTTCTTGTGTCTGTTGGCGATTTTGATGTCTTCTTTGGAAAAATGTCTGTTCATGTCTTCTGCCCATTTCTTGATTGGATCATTTGTTCTTTGGGTGTTGAGTTTGATAAGTTCTTTATAGATTTTGGATACTAGCCCATTATCTGATATGTCATTTGCAAATATCTCCTCCCATTCTGTCGGTTGTTTTTTGGTTTTGTTGACTGTTTCTTTTGCTGTGCAAAAGCTTTTTATCTTGATGAAGTCATTGGACATTCTTTCCTGCTTTGTCGAAGATTAGTTGACCATAGAGTTCAGGGTCCATTTCTAGGCTCTCTATTCTGTTCCATTGATCTATGTGTCTGTTTTTGTGCCAGTACCACACTGTCTTGATGATGACAGCTTTGTAATAGAGCTTGAAGTCCAGAATTGTGATGCCACCAGCTTTGATTTGCATTCCTCTGGCTATTCAGGGTCTTTTCCAGTTCCATACAAATTTTAGGATTTTTTGTTGCATTTCTTTGAAAAAAGTGGATGGTATTTTGATAGGGATTGCTTTAATTGTGTAGATTGCTCTAGGTAGCATTGACATCTTCACAATATTTGTTCTTCCAATCCATGAGCATGGAACGTTTTTCCATTTCTTTGTGTCTTCCTCAATTTCTTTCATGAGTATTTTATAGTTTTCTGAGTACAGATTCTTTGCCTCTTTGGTTAGATTTATTCCTAGGTATCTTATGGTTTTGGGTGCATTTGTAAATGGGATTGACTCCTTAATTTCTCTTTCTTCTCTCTTGTTGGTGGTGTATAGGAATGCCACTGATTTCTGTGCATTGATTTTATGTCCTGCCACTATACTGAATTCCTGTATGAGTTCTAGCAGTTTTGGGGTGGAGTCTTTTGGGTTTTCCACATAAAGTATCATATCATCTGCAAAGAGTGAGAGTTTGACTACTTCTTTGCCATCTTGGATGCCTTTTATTTCTTTTTGTTGTCTGGTTGCTGTGGCTAGGACTTCTAGTATTATGTTGAATAGCAGTGGTGATAGTGGACATCCCTACCATGTTCCTGACCTTAGGGGGAAAGCTCTCAGTTTTTCCCCATTGAGAATGATATTCACCGTGGGTTTTTCATAGATGGCTTTTATGATATTGAGGAATGTACCCTCTATCCCTATACTCTGAAGAGTTTTGATCAAGAAATGATGCTGTTTTTTGTCAAATGCTTTTTCTGCATCGATTGAGAGGATCATATGGTTCTTGTTCTTTCTTTCATTAATGTATTGTATCACATGGATTGATTTGCGGATGTTGAACCAAACTTGCAGCCCAGGAATAAATCCCACTTGGTCGTGGTGAATAATCCTTTTCATGTACTGTTGGATCCTATTGGCTAGTATTTTGGTGAGAATTTTTGCATCCATGTTCATCAGGGATATTGGTCTGTAATTCTCCTTTTTGATGGGGTCTTTGTCTGGTTTTGGGATCAAGGTAATGGTGGCTTCACAAAACAAGTTTGGAAGTTTTCCTTCCATTTCTATTTTTTGGAACATTTTCAGAAGGATAGGTACTAATTCTTCTTTTAAATGTTTGGTAGAATTCCCCTGGAAGCCATCTGGCCCTGAGCTTTTGTTTGTTGGGAGATTTTCGATTACTGCTTCAATTTCCTTAGTGGTTATAGGTCTGTTCAGCTTTTCTATTTCTTCCTGGTTCAGTTTTGGTAGTTGATACAGCTCTGGGAATGCATCCATTTCTTCCAGGTTATCTAATTTGCTGGCATAGAGTTGTTCATAATATGTTCTTATAATTGTTTGTATTTCCTTGGTGTTGGTTGTGATCTCTCCTCTTTCATTCATGATTTTGTTTATTTGGGTCATTTCTCTTTTCTTTTTGATAAGTCTGGCCAGAGGTTTATCAATCTTGTGAAATCTTTCAAAGAACCAGCTCCTAGTTTCATTGATCTGTCCTACTGTTCTTTTGATTTCTATTTCATTGATTTCTGCTCTGATCTTTATTATTTCTCTTCTACTGCTGGGTCTAGGCTTTATTTGCTGTTCTTTCTCCAGCTCTTTAGGTGTAGGGTTAGGTTGTGTATTTGAGACCTTTCTTGTTTCTTGAGAAAGGCTTGTATTGCTATATACTTTCCTCTTAGGACTGTCTTTGCTGCATCCCAAAGATCTTGAACAGTTGTGTTTTCAT
>NW_023269951.1:0-27942 GCF_011800145.1 Mirounga leonina
TTTAAACTTTTAAATAGACATTTTAAACCAAACTACTCACCATTAATTAACCTAAATAAAACTATCACTTTATCTAGTAATTCTTCAAGTTCTTCATCTGTAGCTTCTTTGTTACCTTCACGACGTTTTGAATGCACATACTTTGCTAAAATGTAAAAAATAATTTTCTAAGTAATGCCATATTTTCAAATACACACTATGAACAAAAACCATTTCTTCAAATAAATACTTTTCTCCTCAGCCAGATGCATCAATTTTCATAAAACAGAAAATGAATAAATGAGTTGATGGATAGGGAAATGGAAGGAAAATAAATACAAATTTTACTTTAAGTGCTTTTAATATTTCTATAATCTCAATGTCCAAATGTTACAATACAGTAATTTCCTCAATGCTTTGCCCCCAATCTTTTTAAAAATCCCCCCAAATCGTAAGATATGATATAAAACTGAGATTATTTCAATCCCAAAATCTTAAAGATTTATTAAGTGTTGATTATATTCATTATAAAGAACAAAAGAATATCAATTTGATATTTTGTTTCAACTTTCAGAAAGTATGTCAATAAAAAGAAATACCTTAAAATATAAATTCATTTGATTTTGTAGGAGTAAGGAAAACTTTCATTTATTTTAAAAAATAAGAACAAGAAAAAGAAGTGGGCCTATCTATAATTTTTTAGTTTCTTCTACTGATAAAAAAAACAACAACACTAAATTTATAACAAACTAAAGGAACAAAAGTTTCCAAAGTGCTGCGTTATTATTAAACAAAGGAACAATGTCTTGTGAAGACTAAACGAGAGAAATAGTTTATTACAATTGCTGATAATCAAGCATGCAATACTCTGATAAATTAGGGGGTCAAATTGAACTCTTATCACATAACTTAAATGAAACAAAATAAAAAATAAAATACATATTTCATAAAATTGAAAACCATACCTAGAAGTTCAGCTGCCTTGTTAGGTCTTTTATTTATAAATGTTTCAAAAGCATCTTTCATGGCAACAATAAACTTTTCACTCTTCAGAAAAGATGTTTCAATAATAAAATCAATCGAAATTATTGACAAGAACCCAAACAAGATGGACCTATTTTCTTGGACCTTGGGTTTGCTGGCCTCTTGTTTCCTCAGCCTGCCTTCTGCGGGAGGGGCCTGCCACGCTGTTAGTCATGCAACCCTGTCTGGGCGGAGTTGCCCTGGGCCCCTGTGGTGGGGGATGGGCGCAGTGGGATTCAGTCTTTGGGGCTTTTGTTCTCTGGCGCCTTTCCCTGGTGGCTTTCCGTGTCTCTTCCACGAGTCAGAGCAGAAGAGACCGTTTCCAACCCTCTGCCTCAGAGCAGAGAGACCTCAGTCTGTTCTTCAGTGAGCTCTCCAGGCCACACTGTCTCCGTTTCTGTCCATGCTGCTATAAACTGCAGTGTCCTGGGTTGTGCACCCCTCCGCAGCGCTCCCAGTCCTGCCTCCAGGTCGGGGCACGTCTCTGCCCTTTGTGCTTCAAAAACCATCAGCTGCTCCCAATTCACGTGGCGTGACTCCGCCACTTGGGGTTTCCACCCCCGGGGTTTGCATTTCCCTGGCACGACCCTGGTGCACCGGGTTTCCATCTCGGGGGCTGCAGTTCACGTGACCCTGCCGGTCTGGTTTTCCACCCCAGGGGATGCCCTAAAGTTCTTTCCCGACACTACCCATCTGAGAGTCTGTGCCCCGTCCTCAGCACACGAGGCTGTCACTCACTGGCGGTGTAGGATCCCCACACCCAGGCACCCTCCCACCACCGTTTATCCTCCGATATCTGCCCGCAGGATCTTGGCTCTCCACCTCATACCTCCAAACCAACTGCCTGCGATACTCTGTTTGTAGAGATCCAGATCTTCTTACATCTCAGGCTGGTTTCATGGGTGCTCAGAGTGGTCTGGTAGATATCCAGCTCAATTCCGGGGACTAGTTGAAATAAGGTCCCCTACTCCTCCGCCACCTTTCCCCTCTCCTGATATAAGGAATTCTTAATCTCAGGAACAAACTGAGTGTTGCTGGAGAGGTGGGGGTTGGGAGGGATGGGGTGGCTGTGTGATAGACCTTGGGGAAGGTATGTGCTATGGTAAGCACTGTGAATTATGTAAGACTCTTGAATCACAGACCTCTACCTCTGAATCAAACAATACATTATATGTTAAAAAAAAAAGTAGAAGATAGCAGGAAGGGAAAAATGAAGGGGGGAAATCAGAGGGGGAAATGAACCATGAGAAACTATGGACTATGAGAAAGAAACTGGGGGTTTTACAGGGGAGGGCGGCAGGGGCATGGGTTAGCTTTGTGATGGGTATTGAGGAGGACACGTACTGAATGGAATCCTGGGTGTTATACACAAACAATTAATCATGGAACATTAAATCAAAAACTAATGATGTAGTGTATGGTGATTAACATAACATAATTAAAAAAAATCTAATTTGTCTGACATGAGAATTGCTACACCAGCTTACTTTTGAGGTCCATTGGCATGGAAAATGGATCTCCATCCCTTCACTTTCAGTTTGGATGTATCTTTATGTTCAAAATGAGTCTCTTGTAGACAGCATATGGATGGGTCCTGTCTTGTTATCCAATCTGCAACCCTGTGCCATTTTATAGGAACATTTAGGCCGTTCACATTGAGAGTGATTATTGAAAGATATTAATTTATTGTAATCATGTTGCCTGAAGTCCATTTTCTATAGATTGTCCCTTAAAATTTCTGTTCTCTATAACTCTTGGGGTCTTTCTACTTTTTTTTTTTTTTTAAGATTTTATTTATTTATTTAAGAGAGAGAGAATGAGAGACAGAGAATATGAGAGGGAGGAGGGTCAGAGGGAGAAGCAGATTCCCCGCCGAGCAGGGAGCCCGATGTGGGACTCGATCCCGGGACTTCAGGATCATGACCTGAGCCAAAGGCAGTTGCTTAACCAACTGAGCCACCCAGGTGCCCGGGGTCTTTCTACTTTTATAGAATCCTCCTTGATATTTCTTGGAGTTCCGGCTTAGTGGTCACATATTCTTTCAGTTTCTGCCATCTTGGAAGCTCTGCATCTTTCCACCCATTGTAAATGACAGCCTTGCCAGATAAAGTATTCTTGGTTATGTGTTCTTTTGTTTAGTACCCTGAATATGGCTTGTCAGGCCTTTCTGGCTTTCCAAGACTCTGTGGAGAGGTCTGACGTTATTCTGATGTTCCTCCCTCTGTATATAAGGAATCTCTTACCCCTAACTGCCCTTAAGATGGTTTCCTTGGTTCTAAGATTTGCAAGTTTCACTATCACATGCCAGGGTGTTGTTTTTACTTGATTTTCAGAGGGGTCCCCTCTGCCTCTAGGACACGAATGTTTGTTTCATCCCCCAGATTAGGGAAATTCTCTGCTACCATTTGCTCAAATACATCTAGTCCTCTCCCTCTCTCCAGCCCCTCAGGGTTTCCAATAATTCTGACATTGGGATGCTTCATGGTGTCACTTATTTCTCTGATTTTGTTTTCATGGATTTTGAGATGTTTCTCCCTGGTCTCCTCTTTTTCCTTCCTTTTTATCAATTGCTCTCCAGGTCACTAATTCATTCTTCTGCCTCACTTACCCTAACTGTTAGATTATCTAGATTAGATTGGAACTCGTTGATAGCATTTTTAAATTCTGCCAATTCAGCTATCATTTCTTCCCATAGAAACTCTATGTTGCCATTATCAATTTCTCCATTTTAGCTGTTGCCTTCACACCTGCTACCCTAAATTCCATCCTGACATCTCGTTATATCTGCATCCATTTGTAAATCTGTGGCAGAAGTCACAGTCTCTGAGTCTTTTCTAGTTTGGGGGTTCTTCCACCAGTCATTCTCTTGATGGGTGGTTGAGGGAATGTACAGAGTCCAAATTATTGACCACCACCCAAGCAAGATGCAACTGTTTTATAGATACCTTAGGGTGGTTGGCCTCTTGTTCTCCCAGCCTGTCTTTTGGGGAGGGGTCTGTCACGCTGTTACTCAGGCAACCCTGTTTGGGCAGAGTTGTCCTACCCCCTGTGGGGGAGGATGGGCTCAGTGAAAACCAGTTTTGGGGGGCTTTTGTTCACTGGTGGACTTCCCTGGCAGCTTTCCATGTCTCTTCTAAGGGACAGAGCAAAAGAGATCTTTTCCAGCCCTCTGCCTCAGAGCAGAGAGATCTCAGTCTATTCTTCAGTGAGCCCTCCAGGCCACACTATCTCCATTTCTGTCTGTGCTGCTATAAACTGCAGCGGCCAGGGTTGTGAACCCCTCTGCAGGGCTCCCAGTCCTCACTTCCAGGTTGGGGCATGTCTCTGCATACTTCTAAAACCGTCAACCGTGGAGAGGAAAGATGGTGGAGGAGTAGGGGACTCTATTTCAACTGGTGCCCAGAATTGAGTTAGATATCTATCAGACCACTCTGAGCACCCACGAAACCAGCTGAGATGTAAGAAGATTTGAATCTCTACAAACAGAATATCGTAGGTGGTTGGTTTCAAGGTATGAAGTGGGCAGCCGAAATTCTGCAGGCAGATATTGGAGGATTAAAGGCACCGGGAGGGTGCCTGGCTGTAGGGATTCTATTCCTTTGGTGAGTGACAGCCTTGCATGCTGGGGACAGGCACAGACTTGAAGAATGGTGGTGGCGGGGAAAGAATTTTAGGGCATCCCCCGGGGGCAGAAACCCAGAGAGGCGGAGTCGCCCGGGGAAACTGGGAGTGGCTGGTAGTTTTAGAAGCATAAAGGGCAGAGACCTGCCGACCTGAAGGCAGGACTGGGAGTGCTGTGGAGGGGTGCACAACCCAGGCCTCTGCAGTTTATAGCAGCAGGGATAGAAACAGAGACAGTGTGGCCTGGGGAGCTCACTGAAGAGCAGACTGTGATCTCTCTGCACTGAGGCAGAGGTTTGGAAATGGCCTCTCTTCTCTGACCTGTAGATGAGACATGGAAAGCCTCCAGGGAAAGCTGCAAGAGAACAAAAGCCCCAAAACATATTCCCACTGAGCCCATCCCCCACCAGAGGGGGGCAGGGCCACACCACCCAAAAAAGGGTTGCCTGAGTAACAGCACAGCAGGCCCCTCCCACAGGCTGGGAAAACAAGAGGCCAGCAACCCTAAGGTCTCAAGAAAACAGGTGCATCTTGCTTGGGTTCTGGTCAATAATTTGGACTCTATACATTCCCTCAAACACCCATCCACAGAATGACTAGGAGGAGGAGCCCCCAAAACAGAAAAGACTCAGAGATTATGACTTATGCTGCAGATTTACAAATGGATGCAGACATAACCAAGATGTCGGAGATGGAATTCAGGCTAGCAATTGTGAAGACAATGGCTAGAATGGAGAAATCAATTAATGGCAACATAGAGTCTCTAAGGGCAGAAATAAAAGGGGAATTGGCAGAACTTAAAAACACACAAAAATAGACTCCAAATGGTTGAAAGACCTCAATGTGAGACAGGAGTCCATCAAAATCCTAAAGGAGAACACAGGCAGCAACCTCTTTGACCTCAGCTGTAGCAACTTCTTCCTAGAAACATCACCAAAGGCAAGGGAAGGAAGGGCAAAAATGAACTATGGGGACTTCATCAAGATAAAAAGCTTTTGCAAAGCAAGGGAAACAGTCAACAAAACCAAAACACAACCGACAGATGGGAGAAGATATTTGCAAATGATATATCAGCTAAAGGACTAGTATCCAAAATCTATAAAGAACTTATCAAACTCAACACCCAAAGAACAAATGATCCAATCAAGAAATGGGCAGAAAACATGAACAGACATTTTTCCAAAGAAAACATCCAAATGGCCAACAGACACATGAAAAAGTGCTCAACATCGCTTGGCATCAGGGAAATCCAAATCAAAACCTCAATGAGATACCACCTAGCATGAGTAAGAATGGCTAAAATTAACAAGTCAGGAAATGACAGATGTTGCTGGGGATGCGGAGAAAGGGGAACCGTCCTACACTGTTAGTGGGAATGCAAGCTGGTGCAGCCACTCTGGAAAACAGTATGGAGGTTCCTCAGAAAGTTGAAGATAGAGCCCCCATATGATCCAGCAATTGCACTGCTGGGTATTTAGCCCAAAGATACAAATGTAGGGATCTGAAGGGGTACATGCACCCTGATGTTTATAGAAGCAATGTCCACAATAGCCAAACTATGGAAAGAGCCAAGATATCCACTGACAGATGTTTGGGTAAAGAAGATGTGGTATATATATATATATGTACACACACACACACAATGGAATATTATGCAGCCATCAAAAGGAATGAGATCTTGCCATTTGCAACGACGTGGATGGAACTGGAGGGTATTATGCTGAGGGAAATAAGTCAAACAGAGAAAGACATGTATCATATGACCTCACTGATATGCGGAATTCTTAATCTCAGGAAACAAACTGAGGGTTGCTGGAGTGGCGGTTGGGGTGGGAAGGATGTGTTGACTGGGTAATAGACAGTGGGGAGGGTACGTGCTCTGGTAAGCGCTGTGAATTGTGCAAGACTATTGAATCACAGATCTGTACCTCTGAAACAAATAATATAAGATATGTTAAGAAAAAAAGAAGAAGATAGCAGGAGGGGAATAATGAAGCGGGGGAAATCAGGAGGGGGAGATGAACCATGAGAGACTATGGACTCTGAAAAACAAACTGAGGGTTCTAGAGGGGAGGGGGTTGGGAGGATGGGTAAGCCTGGTGATCGGTATTAAAGAGGGCATGTTCTGCATGGAGCACTGGGTGTTATGCACAAACAATGAATCATGGAACACTAAATCTAAAACTAATGATGTAATGCATGGTGATTAACATAATAATAAAAAATTTTAAAAACGAGGGGGGAAACAATGGCGGAGGAGGAGGGGACCCTATTTCAACTGGTCCCCAGCATCGAGGTGGATATCTACCAGAACACTATGAGCACCCACGAAACCAGCCTGAGATGTAAGAAGATCTGGATCTCTATAAGCAGAATATCGCAGGCAGTTGGTTTGGAGGTAGGAAGTGGAGAGCCGTGATTCTGTGGGCAGATATACGGCAGGGTGAGAGTCCCTGGATGTGGAGATACTACACCGCTGGTGAGTGACAACCTTGCATGCTGCGCACGGGTCACAGACTCGTAGGCCAGTAGCATCGGGAAAGGACTTTAGGGCAGCCCCCGGGGTGGAAAACCAGGCCAGCGGGGTCGCAAGCACATGAACTACAGCCCCCAGACAGAAACCCAGAGCGACGGCCGCGTGCATGCAAACTGCAGCCTCCCAGAGGGAAACCCAGTGCACTGGGGTCACGCCGGTGAACTGCAACCCCCGGGGTGGAAACCCTGAGTGGGGGAGTAGCACACGTGCGAACTGGGAGTGACTGGTGGTTTTAGAAGCACAAAGGGAGAGACATTCCCTAACCTGGAGGCAGGACTGGGAGCCCTGCAGAGGGGCACACAATGCAGGACGCTGCAGTTTATAGCAGCACAGAGAGAAATGGAGACAGTGTGGCCTGGAGAGCTCACTGAAGAACAGACTGCAGTCTGTTCTGAAGAACATGGTTCTTCAAGGGAGTAGCCTTCTAGCTTGTATGTGTTGTAGGGTCAGGAAGATGCCATATCCTTCCTTAGATGAAACAGACTGTGGAGGATGCCACATTTCAGTAATATCTGGTTTCCACAAGAGAAAAAAATGATTTCCAGTAGAGGTATGGATATAGAGACAAGGTGCCATGTCCCTGTCTGGGAGAAACAAGTCCGTGGAGAGTGCATCTTTCTGCCCAACACAGGTTTCTTTCCTAAGGAAGCTTTTTAGCAAATACGTGTGGAAGCATCAGAAGAGTTCCATATCCTTCCCTCTGAGAAACAAGACTGTGGAGAATGCTACTTTCCATTAATATCGTGTTTCCAGAAGAGAAAAGTGATTTCCAATATATGTGTGGAATTATAGTGAAGGTGGATTGTCCCTACCCTTAGAATCAAGTGTGTGGAGAATGCACCTTTCAGAGAACCACAAGTTTTTCAAGTGAGAAGCATTCTAACATGTAGGTGTTGAAGCGTCCGAAACATGCCCTATCCTCCCCCTCTGTAAATAAAGTGTCTGCGGAATGCAACTTTCTCCTAAGAGGACCTTTGTTCTAGAGAGAAGTTTTTTAGCATGTTCGTCTAGAGACACAGGGAGTTGTCAAATCCTTCTCTCAGAGAGATAAGTCTGTAAATAAATCAAGTTTAAGTGAAGGACATGCATTTCAAACCAAATCACTTCTAACAGATATATGTGTTTTAGCATCAGGAACGTGCCGTTTCCTTCTCTTGGAGCTAGAATTCTTTGCAGAATGCAATTTCAGCAACATCGTGCTTTTTCAAGCTAGAAGCTTCCTAGCCTATATGTGTGGAAGCATCAGGATAGTGCCATATTCTTCCCTCTGAGAAACAAGAATGTGGAGAATGCCACTGTCCACGAACATCTTGCTTCAAGAAGAGAAAAGCGATTTCTAATATACGTGGGGAAGTATAGAGAAGATGGATTGTTCTTATCCTTAGAAACAAGACTGTGGAGAATGCACCTTTTAGAGCACCACAAGTGTCTCTAGCGAGAAGACTTTTAGCATGTTTGTGTTGAACTTCAGAAACGTGCCTTTCCTTCCCTCAGTGGAAACAGTCTGTTTAGAATACAACGTTTGGGGCACCTGGGTGGGTCAGTCATTAAGCATCTGCCTTTGGCTCAGGTCCTGATCCCAGGTTCCTGGGATCGCATCCTGTATCGAGCTCCCTGCTTGGTGAGCCTGCTTCTTCCTCTCCCTCTGCTACTCCCCCTGCTTGTGCTCTCTCTCTCTGTCAAAAAAATAAATAAAATCTTTAAAAAAAAAGAATACAACGTTCAAGTAACTTCTTCCTTCCCGAAGAATCAAGCCTTTTCTAATACAGGTGTGGAATCATGAGGAAACCTCCGTAACTGAAACTGAAAAATTAGACCATGGGGATTGATACTCATAACTGCCATCTTGATATCAGAAGATGGAACCAATTTCAAATCTATGTGTGGAAGTATAGGCAAGTAACCATGACCCTGATGCTTAGAAACAAGTCTGGGGAGAATATAGTTTCAGCAAACAACAAGTTTCTTCCCATGAGAAGCCTTCTAGCAGGTATGTGTTGAAGTGTCAGGAATGTGCCATATCCCTCCCTCAGTGATAGAAGTCTGTGCATAAAGCAAAGTTCATCGAATAACATGATTCATCAAGCATGAACCCTTCTAGCTCATACGTGTTGAAGCATCAGGAAAGTGCTGTATCCATCACTCAGAGAAAGAATTCTGTGGGGAATGAAACTTTCAGCAAACAACGTGGTTCTTCAAGGGTTCTTCTAGGTTCTTCAAGGGTTCAAATGTTCTTCTAGCTTGTACGTGTTGCAGTGTCAGGAGAATGCCATATCCTTCCCTCACAGAAACAAGACTGTGGAGAATGCCACATTCCAGTAACATCTGGTTTCCACAAGAGAAAAGAGATTTCCAATATAGGTTTGGAAGAGGAGCCAAGGTGCCATGTCCCTGTTGGGGAGAAACAAGTCCGTGGAGAGTGAAACTTTCTGCCCACCACAAGTTTCTTCCAAAAGGAAGCTTTTTAGCATATACATGCAGAAGCATCAGGAGTGTTCCCTATCCTTCCCTCTGAGAAACAAGAATGTGGAGAATGCCACTTACCAGAGATCAAAGATTTCCAGTATATGAGTGGAAGGAGAGGCCAGGTGGCCTGTCCCTGTCACAGAGAAGCCAGTCCATGGAGACTGACACTTTCTGGGAACACCTAGTTTCTTCAAGCGAGAAGATTTCTAGCTTATATTCCTAGAAGTATCAGGATAATGCCATATCCTACCCTCTGAGGAAAAGGCCTGTAGAGAATGCCACTTTCCACTAACATCTTGTTTCCATAGTGTTCTAGTGTGTTTGTCTAGAGACATGTGGAAAGTGCCATATCCTTCACTAGAATGAGAATGATTCTAGATTGAGAAACTTGTGGTTCTTTGAAATGTGCATGCTCCACAGACTTGTTTCTAAGTGTAAGGACACCGCCCCTACTCTAGAATTCCAAACATATATTGGAAATCGCATTTCTCTACTGGAAACAATATGTTATTGGAAATGGCATTCTCCACAGTCTTGTTTCTCAAAGTCTACTTTTTCTCAACGAAGGATAGGCACTTTCCAAGGGTGATGCTTCCTAGTGTGGAAGCATCATGATAGTGCTGATAGTGACATATTCTTCCCTCTGAGGAACAAGACTGTGGAGAATGTCACTGCCCACTAACATCTTGTTTTCAGAGGAGGAAAGAGATTTCCATTATATCTGTGGTAGTAGAGGTTAGGTGGGTTGTACATATGCTTAGAAACAAGAATGCACCTTCCAGAGCAACACAAGTGTCTCTAGTGAGAAGTCTTCTAGCATGTATATGTTGAAGCATAAGAAACGTACCTATCCTTCCTTCAGTGAAAACTGTTTAGAATACAACGTTCAATAAACCTCTTACTTCCTCAAGACACAAGACTTTTCCAATCACGTATGGAATCATGAGGAAACTGCCATAACTGAAACTGAAAAAGAAGACCTTGGAGAGTGGAATGCTTAACTGCCATCTTTACATCTGAAGATAGAACGATTTCAAATCTGTGTGTGAAAGTATAAGCATGGGGTCATGACCTGATGATTAGAACAAGACTGTGGAGACTATAACTTGTTGCGAATAACAAATTTCTTCCTGTGAGAAGCCTTCTAGCATGTATGTGTTTAAGCATAAAGATAGTGCCATATCCTTCCCTCTGAAAAAACAAGCCTGGAGAGAATGCCCTTTATAAATAACATCTTGTTTCCAGAGTTCTAAGTGATTTCCAGTATATGAATGGAATTTTATACAAGGTGCAATGTCCCCGTGTTGGAGTAACAAGTATGTGGAGACTACAACTTCCAGGAAATGCAAGTTTCCTCAAAGGAAAAGCCTTCCAACATATATATTTTGAGCGTCAGGATGTGCCATATATTTTATTCTGAGAAACAAGTCTGTGCAGAATGTGACTTTCCACTAACATCTTGTTTCCAGAAGAGAAAAACAATTTCCAATATATGTGTGGAAGTATAGAGAAGGTGGGTTGTCCTTACTCTTAGAAACAATACTGTGGAGAATGCACTTTCAGAGCATCACAAGTGTCTCTAGCGAGAAGCTTTCTAGCATGTATGTGTTTTTTAAACACCAGGAAAGTGCCCTGTCCTTCACTCGGTGAAAACAGTCTGTTTAGAATACAATGTTTAAGTAACGTCTTGCTTCCTGAAGATACAAGCCATTTCCAATACATGTGTGTAATCACGAGGACACCACCATAATTGAAACTCAGAATAACAAGCCTGTGGAGACTGGTACTCTTAATTGCCATCTTTATATCAGCAGATAGAACCAATTTCATATCTATGTGTGGAAGTATAGGCAAGGGGCCTTGACCCTGATACTTAGAAACAAGTCTGTGGAGAATATAACTTTTAGCGAACAACAAACGTCTTCCTGTGAGAAGCCTTCTAGCATGTATGTGTTCAAGCAACAGGATAGTGCCATATATTTCCCTCTGAGAAACAAGCCTGTGGAGAATCCCACTTAGAGCCAAAATCTTGTTTCCAGAGTTCTAATTGTTTTCCAGTATATGTATGGAAGGATAAGCAAAGTGCAGTCCCCATATTTGAGTAACAGTTCTGTGGACAATGCAACTTCCAGGAAACACAAGTTCCCTCAAACAAGAAGCTTTCTAACATATATGTATGGAAGCCTCAGGGTGTGCCATATATTTCCTTCTGAGAAACAAGACTGTGCAGAATGCCACTTTCCACTAACATCTTGTTTCCAGAAGAGAAAAGCAATTTCCAATACATTTGTGGAGGTCTAGGTAAGGGTCAATGTCCTTATGCTTAGAAACAAGTCTGGGGAACATGCACCATTCAGAGAACCACAAGTTTCTCAAGTGAGAAGCATTATAGCATGTATGTGTTGAAGTTTCCAAAACATGCCTCATTCTTCCCTCTGTGAATACAGTCTCTGGGGAAAGCAACTTTCCCCTAAGAGGAAGTTGTTCCAGTGAGAATCTTTTTACCATGTTTGTCTAGAGGAACGCGGAAAGTGCCATATCCTTCACTCATAGAAAGAAGTCTGTTAATAAAGCAAGTTTCCGTGAAGAACATGACACTTCAAACCAAATCCCTTCTAATACACGTATGTGTTGTAGCATTCAGAAATGCTGTATCCTTCCCTTAGAGAAAGAATTCTGTGGAGAATGCAATTTCAGCAACATCGTGGTTTTGCAAGCGAGAAGCTTCCTAGCCTATATATGTGTGGAAACATGATAATGCCATAATCTTCCCTCTGAGAAATGAGAATGTGGAGAATGGCACTTTCCACTAATATCTTCTTTCCACAATAGAAAAGCGATTTCTAATATATGTGTGGAGGTACAGGGATGGTGGGTTGTCCTTATGCTTAGAAACAAGACAGTGGAGAGTGCACCTTTCAGGGCACCACAAGTGTCTCTAGTGAGAAGTCTTGTGGCATGTATGTGTTGAAGGATCAGGAAGGTGCCCTATCCTAGCCTCAGTGAAAACAGTCTGTTTAGAATACAACGTTCAAGTAACCTCTTGTTTCCCGAAGATACAACCCTTTTCCAAAGCAGGTGTTGAATCATGAGGAAACTGCCGTAATTAAAACTCTGAAAAACAAGACCATGGAGAAATGAATTTTTTTTTATGTTATGTTAATCACCATACATTACATCATTAGTTTTTGATGTAGTGTTACATGATTCATTGTTTGTATATAGCACCCAGTGCTCCATGCAGAACATGCCCTCTTTAATACCCATCAACAGGCTAACCCATCCTCCTATCCCCTCCCCTCTAGAAGCCTCAGTTTGTTTTTCAGAGTCCATTGTCTCTCATGGTTCATCTCCCCCTCTGATTCCTCCCCCGCTTCACTCTTCCCCTCCTGCTATCTTCTTCTTTCTCTCCTTCTCCTTCTCATCCTTCTCCTTCTCCCTCTCCCTCTCCTTCTTCTCCTTCTCCTTCGAATACGTATAATGTATTATTTGCTTCAGAGGTACAGATCTGTGATTCAACAGTCTTGCACACTTCACAGAGCTCACTATATCACATACCCTCCTCAATGTCTATCACCCAGCCACCCCATCCCTCCTACCCTCCACCACTCCAGCAACCTCAGTTTGTTTCCTGAGATTAAGAATTCCTCATATCAGTGAGATCATATGATACATGTCTTTCTCTGCTTGACTTATTTTGCTCACCATAATATCCTCCAGTTCCATCCATGTCGTGGCAAATGGCAAGATTTCATTCTTTTTGATGGCTGCATAATATTCCATTGTACAATCTATGTGATTGTATATCACATCTCCTTTATCCATTCATCTGTTGATAGACATCTTGGCTCTTTTCACAGCTTGGCTATTGTGGACAATGCTGCTGTAAACATCGGGGTGCATGTACTCCTTCGGATCCCTACATTTGTATCTTTGGGGTAAATACCCAGTAGTGCAATTGCTGGATTGTATTGTAGCTCTATTTTCAACTTTTTGAGGAACCTCCATACTATTTTCCAGGGTGGTTGCACCAGCTTGCATTCCCACCAACAGTGTAGGAGGGTTCCCCTTTCTCCTCATCCTCGCCAACATCTGTCATTTCCTGACTTGTTAATTTTAGCCATTCTGACTGGTGTGAGGCGGTATCTCATGGGGGTAGATTGTAAGTGTTGCAGTGTCAGGATAGTGCCATATCCTTCCCTCGTAGAATCAAGACTGTGGAGAATACATTTCAGGAACACCTGATATCCACAGGAGATGAGCAATTTCCATTATATGGAATGTGTGGAAAAAGAGGCAAGGGTCCATGTCCTTGTAGGGAGAAACAAGTCAGTGGAGATTGCAACTTTCTGCCCACCATAAGTTTTTTCCAAAAGGAAGCTTTTTAGCATATACATGTTGAAGCATCAGGATAGTTCAATATCCTTTCATTGGAGAAATAAGATGGTGGAGAATGCTACTTAGCAGTAACATCATATTTCCAGAGATGAAATGATTTCCTGCATATTATTTGAAGGAGAGGCCAGGTGGCATATCCCTGTCACAGAGACACCAGTCCATGGAGACTGCAAATTTCCATGAATACCTTTTTTTTTCAAGCGAGAAGCTTCCTAGCCTATAATTGTTAGAAGAATCAGGATAATGCCATATCCCTCCCTCCAAGAAACAAGACTGTGAAGAATTCCACTTTCCACCAATATCTTCTTTCCATAAGAGAAAAGCGATTTCCAATATATCTGTGGAAGTCTAGGTAGGGACAATGTCCTTACCTTAGAAACAAGAGTGGAACATACACCTTTCAGAAAACCACAAGTTTCTCAAGTGAAAAGCATTCTAGCATGCATGAGATGAAGCAAGGGAAACATGCCCTATCCTTTCCTCTGTGAATACAGTCTCTGGGAAATGCAAATTTCCCCTTAGAGAAAGTTTGTTCCAATGAGAAGCTTTCTAGCATGTTTGTTCTGAGGCACGAGGAAAGAGCCATATCTCTCACTCAGAGAAAAAAGTCAGTGAATAAAGCAAGTTTCAGCGAAGAACATGACACGTCACCAAATCCCTTCTAACAGATATATGTGTTGTAGCATTAGGAAAGTGCCATATCATTTGCGTGGAGAAAGAATTCTGTTGAATCAATATCAGCAACATCATGGTTTTTCAAGAGAAAAGCTTCCTAGTCTATGTTGTGGAAGCATCATGATAGTGCCCTATTCCTCCCTTGTGAAATAAGATTGTGGAGAATACCATTGTCCACTAACATCTTGTTTCCAGAAGTAAAAAGTGTTTCCAATATATGTGTAGAAGTACAAAGATGGTGGGTTGTCCGTACCTTTAGAAACAAGTCTCTAGAGAAGGCACCTTTCAGAGTACCACAAGTGTCTCTAGTGAGAAGCTTTCTAGGAACTATGTGTGGAAGCATCAGGAAAGTGCCCTATTCATCCTTCAGTGAAAACAGTCTGTTTAGAATGCAACGTCAAGAACCATGAGAGACGATGGACTCTGAAAAACAAACTGAGGGTTCTAGAGGGGAGGGGGGTGGGAGGATGGGTTAGCCTGGTGATGGGTATTGAGGAGGGCACGTTCTGCATGGAGCACTGGGTGTTATGCACAAACAATGAATCATGGAACACTGCATCTAAAACTAATGATGTAATGTATGGGGATTAACATAACAATAAAAAATTAAAAAAAAAAAAAGAATACAACATCAAGTAACTTCTTGCTTCCAGAAGATACACGCCTTTTCCAATGTAGGTTTGGAGTCATGAGGAAACTGCCATAATGAAACTTTGAAAAACAAGACCATTGCGAATGGAACTCTTAAGTGCCAGCTTGATATCAGAATATGGAACCAATTTCAAATCTACATGTGGAAGTATAATGCAAGGCCCATGACCCTGATGCTTAGAAACAAGTCTGTGGAGAATATAATTTTCAGCCAAGAACAAATTTCTTCCTGTGAGAAGCTTTCTAGAATGCATGTGTTCAAGCATCAGGATAGGGCCATATCATTCCCTCTGAGAAACAAGCATGTGGAGAATACCACATATAGATAACATCTTGTTTCTGGAGTTCTAAGCGATTTCCAGGATATGTATAAAGGATAGGCAAGGTGCAATATTCCCATGTTGGAGTAAAAAATCTGTTGTCAGTTCTACTTCCAGGAAACACAAGTTCCCTCAAATGAGAATCTTTCTAACATCTATGTATGGAAGCCTCAGGATGGGCCATATATTTCTTTCTGAGAAACAAGACTGTGCAGAATGTGACTTTCCACTAACATCTTATTTGCAGAAGAGAAAAGCAATTTCCAGTATATGTGTGGAAGTCTAGGGTAGGGGCTACGTCCACTAACATCTTCTTTCCAGAATGAAAGTGATTTCAGTATATGTGTGGAAGTATAGGGAAGGTGGGTTGCCCTTAGCTTAGAAACATGACTGTGAAGAATGAACCTTTCAGAGCACCACAAGTGTCTCTAGTGAGAAGCCTCCTACCATGTATGTGTTGAAGCATCAGGAACGTGGCTATCCTCCCCTCAGTGAAAATCTTTTTAGAACACAACTTTCATGTAATTTCTTGCTTCGGGAAGATACAAGCCTTTTCCAAAGATGGTGTGGAATCGTTAGGAAACTGCCATAACTTAAACTCTGGAAAAAAAGGGGGGCGGAGCAAGATGTCAGAGGAGTAGGAGACCTGGATTTTGTCTGGTCCCAGGAATTCAGCTGGATGGGGATCAAACCATTCTGAACACCTACACACTCAATGGGAGATCGAAGAAAAGAATAGCAACAACTCTCTGAACAGAAAAGCGACCACTTTCTGGAAGGTAGGACGTGCGAAGAAGTGAATCACAGGCGATATTCGGGAGGATAGACAGCGGGGGAGGGGGCCTCCATCAGCCACTTCTGGTAAGAGATAGAGCAGCGGAGCACAAAATCGGAACTTTTAGAAGTCTGCTCCGCTGAGGGACGTCAATCCAGTGGCTAAGCGGGCAGTGGAACCCTTGTGGGACAGTGTGGTCTCAGGACCCTCGGGGTCACAGAAAGTCCGGGGCTGCCTGAGTGTGGCGGACCTCCCAGGTATTGGAGTGGGGAAGCCAGCTGCAGAGATGGAGCGGAGGCATGGGCTCTCAGATCGGGGTTGCCATAAACAATGATCCGTGGCATAGTTGGGCCCCTGCTCCTGCAGCAGGGACCCAATAAGCGGCAGATCCAGGGAGACTCCCCTTCTTCCCCCAGGAGGAGCAGCACAGGAGCCCACTGCAGGGATCTGCGGGATTTGGAGATTCCACACGGGGTCATGTGTCAGAGATAGAAACCCTCTGTCACAGGCTGGTGAGCACGGAGTGCAGCTGGAGACCAGGGAGACGGGAGTGACTGACTGCTTTTCTCTGGGGGCGAACTGAGGAGTGGGGCCCCAAGTTCTTGGCCTCCCCAGGGCAGAGATTGAGAAGTCGCCATTTTCACTCTCCTCCTCCAAAACTGTACCAAAAGCTTGCAGGGAAAAAAATCTCCCAAGAGCAAACCCCAGCATTTACCTAGCCCAGTGGAGCAAGGGCGGGGCAATTCCTCCTCTGGCAAAGACATTTGGGAACCATGGCAACAGGCCCATCCCCCAGAAGAGCAGCAAGAACAGCCAGCCAAGATCAAGTTTACCGATCAATAGGAACAGCAGAACTCCAGTGCTAGGGGAATAAGGCACATAAAATTCATGGCTTTTTTATGACCTCACTGATAAGAGAAATTCTTAATCTCAGGAAACAAACTGAGGATTGGTGGAGTGGGGGTTGGGGTGGGAGGGATGGGGTGGCTGGGTGATACACATTGGGGAAGGTATGTGCTATGGTGCGTGCTGTGAATTGTGCAAGACTGTTGAATCACAGATCTGTACCTCTGAAACAAATAATACATATATGTTAAGAAAAAAAAAGAAAAGAAGATAGCGGGAGGGGAAGAATGAAGGGGGGAAATTGGAGGGGGAGATGAACCATGAGAGACGATGGACTCTGAGAAACAAACTGAGGGTTCTAGAGGGGAGGGTGGTGGGAGGATAGGTTAGCCTGGTGATGGGTATTAAAGAGGTCACGTTCTGTATGGAGCACTGGGTGTTATGCACAAACAATGAGTCATGTAACACTACATCAAAAACTAATGCTGTAATGTATGGTGATTAACATAACAATAAATCCTAGATTAAGAAGAAAAAAAATACTTTAAAAGCACGTATTTATTGAACATCTGCTCTGTTCCAAATGTAAAGTATTTGGAAATTAAAGATAGATTAAAAAAATAGTCCCTGCCTTCCTCAAGTCCCACTGTTTATTAGAGGAGACAAATCATACACATACACACACACACACACACACACACTTAGTTGTGGTGTAATACAGTAGATTCTGAGCTATAATGCAGAAAAGCTGTCTAACTGATAAAATAATATGTTTAGTTTTTAATGAAATAGTGTGAAAATAAAATGAATTGTATGGAATTGCTAAACCCAAAGCATAGTTAATTCTCTTTTCTTCTAAGACATTTTTCACTAGAAGCAGTATTCACCTCTAGAAAGTGATTGGTCAATGCCTAAACTTTTATGTGTGCTTCCTAATGCAACAATGAATGATTGATGAAAAAAGAGGAACTAATGGGTTGAACATTTAGTTAATAATCATTGTAAAGTTATCTCTGGCCATTGAAAGGATATAATTTTTATTCGCTTTCATTTCTGTGCATGTTTTAAGGGAAGATATCAATAAATTCTTGTATCTTTTGCTGAGCACAAATTCATATTTATATATGAACATTATACCTTTTATGCTTTGTACATTATATACTTTGTTAGTAAACTTAAATTTAAGTGTATGTTCTCTGCTAATGCTACAGAAAACAATTAGAGATGTTTTCAGTTACTATGAATTCCATTAATCCATTAATTTATCTTACTTTGATAGGATGATTAATCTGCTTTTTTTGACCTCAATAGTTAGTAAGTTTTATAATTGACATGTTTTGTACTTAAGTTTTCACTATTTTTCAGCAATACCTATTTTTTTTTTACCTTACTCCAACCTCAATAAATGGAGGACTTTTGGTCTGACAGTTCTTTTTACTAAAACAACAACAACAACAACAACAAAGAAACAAAAACATGGCTTTTTTACCAGGATTCTTTAGTCTTTCAAAATTATTTTTTTTTTAAATTTTAATATTTCCCTTTTCCAAGCAACATCTTATCAATCCCTTTAAAAAAAAAAAAACATTTTTAGCATATATATATATGTTGTTCTCTCTTTAAAATTTTGAGATAGTTTCTTCTAACAGATGAAATATACCCTAAATCTCTAGTGTATGGCTTTGTTCTAGTCTCCTGCCTGATCACATTCTCTCCCTTTTTTTTTCTTTTTTCTTTTTTTTAAATCCTGCTTTCTTTTTTCAAACAACTTCTTATCAATTCCTTTTATGATTTTTTAATAATTTTCATCTATACAGTCATATTCCATGCCTTCTTCATATCAACCCTTATTTTTGTCATATATGTTTTTCTTTCTTTAAAATTTTGGGAGGCACTTTCTTCTAACAGACCAAAATACACCCCAAATCTAGTGTCCTGCACTGTTCTGTGCACCAGCCTGATCATATTTGATCATATTCTGTTTTTTTTGTTTTGTTTTGTTCTGTCTTTGTTTTTATATTTTTCTTTTTCTTTCTTTTTCATTTTCTTTCTTTTCGCCTGGCTTCAGGTCTTTTCTGATTTTTTAGAGTATATTTTCTGGGGACGTTGTTACCCTGTTAGCATTTTGTTCTCTCATTCACCTATTCTCCTCTGGACAAAATGACAAGACAGAAAAAATCACCTCAACAAAAAGAACAAGAGGTAGTACCGACTAGCAGGGACCTACTCGATACGGACTTTAGTACGATGTCAGACCTAGAGTTCAGAATCATGACTTTAAAGATACTAGCTGGGCTTGAAAAAAGCATGGAAGTTATTAGAAAAAAACCCTTTCTGGAGAAATAAAAGAACTAAAATCTAACCAAGTAGAAATCAAAAAGGCTATTAATGAGGTGCAATAAAAAATGGGGGCACTAACTGTTAGGATAAATGAGGCAGAAGAGAGAATCAGTGATATAGAAGGCCAAATGGTGGAAAATAAAGAAGCTGAGAAAAAGAAAGATAAACAACTACTGGGTCACGAGTGTAGATTTCAAGAGATAAGCAATACCATAAGATGAAACAACATTAATAAATTGGGATCCCAGAAGAAGAAGAAAGAGAGAGAGGGGCAGAAGGTATATTGGAGCAAATTATAGCAGAGAACCTCCCTAATTTGGGGAAGGAAACAGGCATCAAAATCCAGGAGGCAGAGAGAAACACTCTAAAATCAATAAAAATAGGTCAACGCCCCAACACCTAATAGTAAAACTTACGAGTCTCAGAGACAAAGAGAAAATCCTGAAAGCAGCTCAGGAGGAGAGGTATATAACCTACTATGGTAGAAATATTAGATTGGCAACAGACCTATCCACAGAGACCTGACAAGCCATAAATGACTGGCAGGATATATTCAGAGCACTAAATGAGAAAAATATGCACCCAAGAATACTGTATCCAGCTAGGCTGTCATTGAAAATAGAAGGAGAGATAAAAAGCTTCCAGGAAAAACAAAAACTAAAGGAATTTGCAAACACGAAACCAGCCCTACAAGAAATATTGAGGTCCTCTAAGCAAAGAGAGAGCCTAAAAACAACATAGACCAGAAAGGAACACAGACAATATACAGTAACAGTGAACTCACAGGCAATACAATGGCACTAAATTGATATCTTTCAATAGTCACCCTGAACATAAATGGGCTAAATGTCCCAGGCAAAAGACACAGGCTACCAGATTGGATTAAAAAAAAAAAAAAAAAAAAAAAAAGACCCATCGATATGCTGTCTGCAAGAGTCTCACTTTAGACCCAAAGACACCCTCAGATTGAAAGGGAGGGGGTGAAAAACATTTACCATGCTAATGGACACCAAAAGAAAGCTGGGGTGGCAATCCTTATATCAGACAAATTAGATTTTAAACCAAAGACTGTAATAAGAGATGAGGAAGGACACTCTATCCTACTTAAAGGGTCTATCCAACAAGAAGATCTAACAATTGTAAATATCTATGCCCCTAACATGGGAGTAGCAAAGTATATAAGGCAATTAATAACAAAAGCAAAGAAATGCATTGACAACAATACAATAATAGTGGGGAACTTTAACACCCCCCCTCACTGAAATGGACAGATCATCTAAGCAAAAGATCAACAAGGAAATAAAGACTTTAAATGACACAGTGGACCATATGGACTTCACAGACATATTCAGAACATTCCATCCCAAAGCAATGGAATACACATTCTTCTCTAGTGTCCATGGAACATTCTCAAGAATAGATCACATCCTAGGTCACAAATCAGGTCTCAAGGTATCAAAAGATTGGGATCATTCGCTGCCTATTTTCAGACCACAATACTTTGAAACTAGAATTCAATCACAAGACAAAAATTGGAAAAAACTCAAATGCATGGAGGCTAAAGAGCATCCTACTAAAGAATGAATGGGTCAACCAGGAAATTAAGGACGAAATAAAGAAAATCATGGAAACAAATGAAAATGAAAACACAACTGTTTGAAATCTTTCGGATGCAGCAAAGGCAGTCCTAAGAGGAAAGTATATAGCAATACAACCTTTCTCAGGAAACAAGAAAGGTCTCAAATACACAACTGAACCCTACACCTAAAGGAGCTTGAGAAAAAAGAGCAAATAAAGCCTAAACCTAGCAGGAGAAGATAAATAATAAAGATCCAAGCAGAAATCAAAAAAATAGAAATCAAAAGAACAGTAGAATAGATCAACAAAACTAAGAGCTGGTTCTTTGAAAGAATTAACAAGATTGAGGGGTGGCTCAGTTGGTTAAGCAACTGCCTTCGGCTCAGGTCATGATCCTGGAGTCCCGGGATCAAGTCCCACATTGGGCTCCCTGCTCAGCAGGGAGTCTGCTTCTCCCTCTGACCCTCCACCCTCTCATGCTCTCTCTCTCATTCTCTCTCTCAAATAAATAAATAAAAATCTTTAAAGAATTAACAAGATTGATAAACCCTTGGCTAGACTTAACAAAAAGAAAAGAGAAAGGACCCAAATCAACAAAATCATGAATGAAAGAGGAGAGATCACAACCAACACCAAAGAAATACAATTATAAGAGAAACTCTATGCCAGCAAATTAGATAACCTGGAAGAAATGGATGCATTCCTGGAGATGTATCAACTACCAAAACTGACCCAGGAATAAATAGAAAACCAGAACAGACTTATAACTGCTAAGGAAGTTGAAGCAGACATCCAAAATCTCCCAACAAATGAAAGCCAGATGGCTTCCCAGGGGAATTCTACCAAATTCTACCAAACATTTCAAGAAGAATATAATGTCTATTCTTCTGAAACTGTTCCAAAAAATAGAAATGGAAGGAAAACTTCCAAACTCATTTTATGAGCCCATCATTACCTTATCGCCAAACCAGACAAAGACCCCATCAAAAAGGAGAATTACAGACCAATATCTTTGATGAACATGGATGCAAAAATTCTCACCAAAATACTAGCCAATAGGATACAACAGTACATTAAAAGGATTATTCACCACGACCCAGTGGGATTTATCCCTGGGCTGCAAGGTTGGTTCAACATCCACAAATCAATCAATGTGATACAATACATTAACAAAAGAAAAAACAAGAATCATATGATCTCAATAGATGACAAAAAAGCATTTGACAAAGTACAGCATCCTTTCTTGATCAAAACTCTTCAGAGTATAGAGATAGAGGATACATACCTCAATATCATAAAAGCCATCTATGAAAAACCCACAGCAAATATTCTCAACGGGGAAAAACTGAGAGCTATCCCCCTAAGGACAGGAATGTGGCAGGGATGTCCACTATCACCACTGCTATTCAACATAGTATTGTAAGTCCTAGCCACAGCAATCAGACAACAAAAAGAAATCAAAGGCATCCAAATTGGCAAAGAAGAAGTCAAACTCTCACTCTTTGCGGATGATATGACACTTTATGTGGAAAATTCAAAAGACTCCACCCCAAAACTGCTAGAACTCATACAGGAATTCAGTAAAGTGGCAGGATATAAAGTCAATGCACAGAAGTCAGTGGCATTCCTATACACCAACAACAAGACAAAAGAAAGAGAAATTAAGGAGTTGATCCTATTTACAATTGCACCCAAAGCCATTAAATACCTAGGAATAAATCTAACCAAAGAGGTAAAGGATCTGTACTCAGAAAACTATAAAATATTCATGAAAGAAGTTGAGGAAGACAAAAAGAAGTGGAAAAACTTTCCATGCTTATGGATTGGAAGAACAAATATTGTGAAGATGTCAATGCTACCTAGAGCAATCTACACATCCAATGCAATCCCCATTAAAATACCATCCACTTTTTTCAAAGAAATTGAACAAATAATCCTAAAATTTGTATGGAACCAGAAAAGACCCTGAATAGCGAGAGGAATGTTGAAAAAGAAAAGCAGACCTGGCGGCATCACAATTCCGGACTTCCAGCTCTATTACAAAGCTGTCATCATCAAGACAGCATGGCACTGGCACAAAAACAGACACATAGATCAATGGAACAGAATAGAGAGCCCAGAAATGGACCCTCAACTCTATGGTCAACTAATCTTTGACAAAGCAGGAAAGAATATCCAATGGAAAAAAGACAGTCTCTCAACAAATGGTGTTGGGAAAATTGGACAGGCATATGCAGAAGAATGAAACAAGACCATTTCCCTACACTACACATTTTGAGTCTAAAAATAGACTCCAAATGGTTGAAAGACCTCAGTGTGAGACAAGAGTCCATCAAAATCCTGAAGAGAACACAGGCAGCAACCTCTTCGACCTCAGCCACAGCAACTTCTTCCTAGAAAGTTCACCAAAGGCAAGGGAAGCAACAGCAAAAATGAACTGTTGGGACTTCATCAAGACAAAAAGCTTTTGCACAGCAAAAGAAACAGTTGGAGCAAGATGGTGGAGGAGTAGGAGACCTGGATTTCGTCTCCTCTCAGGAATTCAGCTGGATAGGGATCAAACCATTCTGAACACCTACAAACTCAACAGGAGTTTGAAGAAAAGAAGAGCAACAACTCTCTCATCAGAAAAGCAACCACCTTCTGGAAGGTAGGACGTGTGGAGAAGTGAATCTGAGGCAATATTCGGGAGGATAGACGGCGGGGGAGGGGCCTCCGTCGGGCGCTTCTGGCAAGTGATAGAGCTGCGGAGCACAAAATCGGAACTTTTAAAAGTCTGCCTGCTGAGGGACGTCACTCTGGTGGCTAAGCGGAGGGTGGAACCCTCCGGGACAGTGTGGTCTCAGGACCCTCGGGGTCACAGAAAGACCGGGGGTGCCTGAGTGTGGCAGAGCTCCCAGGTAACAGATCAGGAAAGCCGGCTGCAGAGGCGGAGCGCAGGCGCGGTCTCTCAGCTCGGGGTTGCCATAAACCGTGATCCACAGCACAGTCGGGCCACTGCTCCTCCAGCAGGGACCCAACAAGCGGCAGATCCAGAGAGATTCACCTTCCTCCTCTGGGAGGAGCTGCACGGGAGTGCACCGCAGGGATCTGGTGGGTTTGGAGACTCCACCCGGGGGCGGGTGCCAGAGATAGAGACGCGCGGTCACATGCCGGGTGAGCACGGAGTGCAGCCGGAGACCAGGGAGACGGGAGTGACTGACGGCTTTTCTCTGGGGGCTCACTGAGAAGCGGGGCCCCGAGTTCTCTGCTCCTCTGGGGCGGAGATTGGGAGGCCGCCATTTTCACTCTCTGCCTCCAAAGCTGTACGGGAAGCTTGCAGGGAAAAAAAGCCCCGGAGAGCAAACCCGAGCAGATTACTTAGCCGGGAGGGGGCAAGGGTGGGATAATTCTGCCTCCGGCAAAGACGTTTGGAAACCATGGCAACAGGCCCCTCCCCAGAAGATCAGCGAGAACAGCCAGCCAAGACCAAGTTTACCGATCAATGAGAACGGCAGAACTCCAGCGCTAAGGGACTACTGCACATAGAATTCATGGCTTTTTTACCATGATTCTTTAGTCTTTCAAAGTTATTTTTTTTAACTGTCTTTTTTTCTTTTTTTTCTCTTTGAATTTTTCTTTTCCCCTTTTTCAACCAACATCTCATCAATCCCTTTTTTAAAAAAACATTTTTATTTTTCATTTTTAGAGTCATATTCTATCCCTTCATAGGAGTTACCCATATTTTTGGCTTATATATATAAGTTGTTCTCTCTTTAAAATTTTGAGATAGTTTCTTCTAACAGATTAAAATATACCCTAAATCTCTAGTATATGGTGTTTTCTATTCCCCTGCCTGATCACATCCTCTCCCATTTTTTTTTCTTCTTTTTTCTTTTTTAAATCCACTTCTTTCTTTTTTCAAACAACTTCTTATCAATTCCTTTTATAAAATTTTTTATAATTTCCATCTTTACAGTCATATTCCATCCCTTCATCATATCAACCCTTATTTTTGCACAGATATAAGTTTTTCTTTCTTTAAAAGTTTGGGAGGCACTTTCTTCTAAAAGACCAAAATACACCCCAAATCTAGTGTGTGGCACTGATCTATATACCAGCATGATCATATTTGATCACATTCTGGGTTTTTTTTTTGTTGTTGTTGTTTTGTTTTGTTTGTTTTTGTTTTTGTTTTTATCCTTATCTTTTTCTTTTTTTCTTGTTCTTTTTTCTCTCTTTCCCTTTCTATTCCCACGGCTTCAGGTCTTTTCTGATTTATTTAGAGTATATTTTCTGGGGACGTTGTTACTCTGCTAGCATTTTGTTCTCTCATTAATCTATTCTCCTCTGCACAAAATGACAAGATGGAAAAAATCACCTCAACAAAAACAACAAGAGGTAGTACCGACTGCCAGGGACCTACTCAATACGGACATTAGTAAGATGTCAGATCTAGAGTTCAGAATCATCACTTTAAAGATACTAGCTGGGCTTGAAAAAAATATGGAAGTTATTAGAGAAACCCTTTCTGGAGAAGTAAAAGAACTAAAATCCAACCAAGTAGAAATCAAAAAGGCTATTAATGAGGTGCAATAAAAAATGGGGGTGCTAACTGCTAGAATAAATGAGGCAGAAGAGAGAATCAGTAATATAGAAGATGAAATGATGGAAAATAAAGACGCTGAGAAAAAGAGAGATAAACAACTACTGGATCACGAGGGCAGAATTCGAGGGAAAAGCGATACCATAAGACGAAACAACATTAGAAAAATTGGGATCCCAGAAGAAGAAGAAAGAGAGAGAGGGCCAGAAGGTATAATGGAGCAAATTATAGCAGAGAACTTCCCTAATTTGGGTAAGGAAACAGGCATCAAAATCCAGGAAGCACAGAGAACTCCTCTCAAAATCAATAAAAATAGGTCAACACCCCGACATCTAATAGTAAAACTTACGAGTCTCATAGACAAAGACAAAATCCTGAAAGCAGCTCGGGAGAAGAGATATGTAACCTACAAGGGTAGAAACATTAGACTGGCAACAGACCTATTCCCAGAGACCTGGCAGGCCAGAAAGGACTGGCAGGATATATTCAGAGCACTAAATGAGAAAAATATGCAGCCAAGAATACTCTATCCAGCTAGGCTGTCATTGAAAATTGAAGGAGAGATAAAAAGCTTCCAGGACAAACAAAAACTAAAGGAATTTGCAAACACAAAACCAGGAAATCTTGAAAGGGGTCCTCTAAGCAAAGAGAGACCCTAAAAGCAACATAGACCAGAAAGGAACACAGACAATATACGGTAACACTCACCTTACAGGCAATACAATGGCACTAAATTCCTATCTTTCAATAGTTACCCTGAATGTAAATGGGCTCAATGACCCAATCAAAAGACACAGACTATCAGACTGGATTAAAAAACAAGATCCATTGATATGCTGTCTGCAAGAGACTCATTTTAGAACCAAAGACACCCCCAGATTGAAAGTGAGGGGGTGGAAAACGATTTACCATGCTAATGGACAAAAAAAGAAAGCTGGGGTGGCAATCCTTATATCAGACAAATTAGATTTCAAACCAAAGACTGTAATAAGAGATGAGGAAGGACACTATATCATACTTAAAGGATCTATCCAACAAGAAGATCTAACAATTATAAATATCTATGCCCCTAACATGGGAACAGCCAATTATATAAGGCAATTAATAACAAAAGCAAAGAAAAACATCGACAACAATACAATAATAGTGGGGGACTTTAACATCCCTCTCACTGAAATGGACAGATCGTCTAGGCAAAAGATCAACAAGGAAATAAAGACTTTAAATGACACACTGGACCAAATGGTCTTTACAGACATATTCAGAACATTCCATCCCAAAGCAGTGGAATACAGATTCTTCTCTAGTCCCCATGGACCATTCTCCAGAATCGATCACATCCTAGGTCATAAATCAGGTCTCAACCGGTACCAAAAGATTGGAATCATTCCCTACCTATTTTCAGACCACAATGCTTTGAAACTAGAACTCAATCACAAGAGGAAAGTCAGAAAGAACTCAAATACATGGAGGCTGAAGAGCATCCGACTGAAGAATGAATGGGTCAACGAGGAAATTAAAGAAGAATTAAAAAAATACATAGAAACCAATGAAAATGAAAACACAACTATTCAAAATCTTTGGGATGCAGCAAAGGCAGTCCTAAGAGGAAAGCATATATCAATACAAGGCTTTATCAAGAAGCAAGAAAGGTCTCAAGTACACAATCTACCCCTACACCTAAAGGAGCTGGACAAAGAACAGCAAATAAAGCCTAAACCTAGCAGGAGAAGAGAAATAATAAAGATCAGAGCAGAAATCAATGAAATAGAAACCAAAAGATCAGTAGAATAGATCAACGAAACTAGGAGCTGGTTCTTTGAAAGAATTATCAAGATTGATAAACCCCTGGCCAGACTTATCAAAAGGGGAAGAGAAATGACCCAAATCAACAAAATCATGAATGAAAGAGGAGAGATCACAACCAACAGCAAAGAAATACAAACAATTATAAGAACATATTATGAACAACTCTATGCCAGCACATTAGATAACCTGGAAGAAATGGATGCATTCCTAGAGATGTATCAACTACCAAAACTGAACCAGGATGAAATAGAAAACCTGAACAGACCTATAACCACTAAGAAAATTGAAGCAGTCATCAAAAATCTCCCAAGAAACAAGAGCCCAGGGCCAGATGGCTTCC
>NW_023269951.1:42942-163436 GCF_011800145.1 Mirounga leonina
CTGGTTTTGTGTTTGCAAATTCCTTTAGTTTTTGTTTGTCCTGGAAGCTTTTTATCTCTCCTTCAATTTTCAATGACAGCCTAGCTGGATAGAGTATTCTTGGCTGCATATTTTTCTCATTTAGTGCTCTGAATATATCCTGCCAGTCCTTTCTGGCCTGCCAGGTCTCTGTGGATAGGTCTGTTGCCAATCTAATGTTTCTACCATTGTAGGTTACATATCTCTTCTCCCGAGCTGCTTTCAGGATTTTCTCTTTGTCTATGAGACTCATAAGTTTTACTATTAGATGTCGGGGTGTTGACCTATTTTTATTGATTTTGAGAGGGGTTCTCTGTGCTTCCTGGATTTTCATGCCTGTTTCTTTCCCCAAATTAGGGAAGTTCTCTGCTATAATTTGCTCCATTATACCTTCTGCCCCCCTCTCTCTTTCTTCTTCTTCTGGGATCCCAATTATTCTAATGTTGTTTCGTCTTATGGTATCACTTATCTCTCGAATTCTGCCCTCATGATCCAGTAGTTGTTTATCTCTCTTTTTCTCAGCTTCTTTATTTTCCAGCATTTCATCTTCTATATTACTGATTCTCTCTTCTGCCTCATTTATTCTAGCAGTTAGCGCCCCCATTTTTGATTGCACCTCATTAATAGCCTTTTTGATTTCTACTTGGTTGGATTTTAGCTCTTTTACTTCTCCAGAAAGCGTTTCTCTAATAACTTCCATATTTTTTTCAAGCCCAGCTAGTATCTTTAAAGTGATGATTCTGAACTCTAGATCTGACATCGTACTAATGTCCGTATTGAGTAGGTCCCTGGCAGTCGGTACTGCCTCTTGTTCTTTTTGTTGAGGTGATTTTTTTCGTCTCGTCATTTTGTGCAGAGGAGAATAGATTAATGAGAGAACAAAATGCTAGCAGAGTAACCACGTCCCCAGAAAATATACTCTAAACAAATCAGAAAAGACCTGAAGCAGTGGGATAAGAAGGGGAAAGAGAGAAAAAAGAAAAAGAAAAAAAAAAGAAAAAGATAAAGATAAAAACAACAACAAACAAAACAAAACAACAACAACAAAAGAAAAACCAGAATGTGATCAAATATGATCTATATGGTATATAGATCAGTGCCACACACTAGATTTGGGGTGTGTTTTGGTCTTTTAGAAGAAAGTGTCTCCCAAAATTTTAAAGAAAGAAAAACTTATATATGTACAAAAATAAGGGTTGATACGATGAAGGGATGGAAAATGACTGTAAAAATGGAAATTATAAAAAATTTTATAAAAGGAATTGATAAGAAGTTGTTTGAAAAAAGAAAGAGGATTTAAAAAAAGAAAAAAGAAAAAGAAAAAAAAAGGGAGAGGATGTGATCAGGCAGGGGAATAGAGAACACCATATACTAGAGATTTAGGGTATATTTTAATCTGTTAGAAGAAACTATCTCAAAATTTTAAAGAGAGAACAACTTATATATATAAGCCAAAAATATGGGTAACTACTATGAAGGGATAGAATATGACTCTAAAAATGAAAAATAAAAATGTTTTTTTTAAAAAAAGGGGATTGATAAGATGTTGTTTGAAAAAGGGAAAAAGAAAAATTCAAAAAGAAAAAGACAAAAAGTTAAAAAAAAAAAAAACTTTAAAAGACTAAGGAATCATGGTAAAAAAGCCGTGAATTCTATGTGCAGTAGTCCCTTAGCGCTGGAGTTCTGCTGTTCTCATTGATCGGTAAACTTGGTCTTGGCCAGCTGTTCTCGCTGATCTTCTGGGGAGGGGCCTGTTGCCGTGGTTTCCAAATGTCTCTGCCGGAGGCGGAATTGCCCCGCCCTTGCCCCCTTCCGGCTAAGTAATCTGCTCGGGTTTGCTCTCCGGGGCTTTTGTTCCCTGCGAGGTTTCCGTACAGCTTTGGAGGCGGAGAGTGAAAATGGCGGCCTCCCAATCTCCGCCCCGGAGGAGCCGAGAACTCGGGGCCCCCTCCTCAGTGAGCCCCCAGAGAAAAGCCGTCAGTCACTCCCGTCTCCCGGTCTGCAGCTGCACTCCGTGCTCAACCGGCCTGTGATCGCGCGTTTCTATCTCTGGCACTGGACCCGGTCTGGAGTCTCCAAACCCAGCAGATCCCTGCGGTGCACTCCGGCGCGGCTCCTCCCGGGGAGGAAGGTGAGTCTCCCCGGATCTGCCGCTTGTTGGGTCCCTGCTGGAGGAGCAGGGGCCCGACTGTGCCGCGGATCCCGGTCTATGGCCACCCCGAGCTGAGAGCCCGCGCCTGGGCTCCGCCTATGCAGCTGGCTTCCCCGCTCTGATACCTGGGAGCTCTGCCGCCCTCAGGCACCCCCGGTCTTTCTGTGACCCCGAGGGTCCTGAGACCACACTGTCCCGGAGGGTTCCACCGCCTGCTTAGCCACCCGAGTGACGTCCCTCGGCGGAGCAGACTTTTAAAAGTTCCGGTTTTGTGCTCCGTGGTTCTATCACTTGCCAGAAGCGGCCGATGGAGGCCCCTCCCCCGCCGTCTATCCTCCCGAATATCGCCTCGGATTCCCTTCTCCGCACGTCCTACCTTCCAGAAAGTGGTCGCTTTTCTGATGAGAGAGTTGTTGCTATTCCTTTCTTCGATCTCCTGTTGAGTTTGTAGGTGTTCAGAATGGTTTGATCCCTATCCAGCTGAATTCCTGAGAGGAGACGAAATCCAGGTCTCCTACTCCTCCACCATCTTGCTCCGCCCCCGACACTATATCATTCTTAAAGGGTCTATCAACAAGATCTAATAATTGTAAATATCTATGCCCCCAACATGGGAGCAACCATCTATATAAGCCAACTGTTAACCAAAATAAAGAGTCATATTGATAACAATACGTTAATTGTAGGAGACCTCAATACTCCATTCTCAGCAATGGACAGATCATCTAAGCAGAGAATCAACAAAGAAACAAGAGCTTTGAATGACACACTGCACCAGATGGACCTCATAGATATTTACAGAACATTCCACCCTAAAACAACAGAACACTCTTTCTTCTCGAGCGTGCATGGAAATTTCTCCAGAATAGACCACATACGGGGTCACCAATTAGGTCTCAACTGATACCAAAAGATTGAGATTATTCCCTGCATATTCTCAGACCACAGTGCTTTAAAACAAGAAAAAATATGGCAGAAATTCAAACACTTGGAAGCTAAAGACCACCCTGTGCAAGAATGTTTGGGTCAACCAGGAAATCAAAGAAGAACTAAAACAATTCATGGAAATCAATGAGTGTGAAAACACGTCAGTCCAAAACCTATGGGATACTGCAAAGGCAGTCCTAAGGGGGAACTACATAGACATCCAAGCCTCACTCAAAAAAAAGAAAAATCCTTAATTCACCAACTAACTCTACACCTTAAAGAACTAGAGAAAAAGCAACAAAAGATGTCTAAGCCATGCATTAGAAGAGAAATAATTAAATTAGAGCAGAAATCAATGAATTAGAAACCAGAAACACAGTAGATCAGATCAACGAAACTAGAAGCTGGTTCTTTGAAAGAATAAGATCAACAAACCAGTGGCCAGACATATCCAAAAGAAAAGAGAAAGGACACAAATTAATAAAATTATGAAGGGAGAGAGGAGAGATCACGACTTAGACCAAGGAAATAGAAACAATTATTAGAAATTCTTGTAAACAAGTATATGCAAATAAACTGAGCAATCTGGATGAAATGGAGGCCTTCATGGAAACCTATAAGCTGCCAAGAGTGAAACAGGAAGAAATTGGCAACTCGAATGGGCCAATAACCAGTAACGAGATTGAAGCAGTGATCAAAAACCTCCCAAAAAACAAGATTCCAGGGCCTGATGGATTCCCTGGGGAATTCTACCAAACATTCAAAGAAGAAATAATACCTATTCTACTGAAGCTGTGTCAAAACATATAGACAGAAGGAAAACATCTAAACTCATTCTCTGAGGCCAGCATTACCTTAATCCCCAAACCAGGCAAAGATGCCATAAAAAGGAGAATTTCAGACCGATATCCCTGATGAATATGGATTCCAAAATTCTCACCACAATCCTAACTAATAGGATCCAACAATACATTAAAAGGATCATCCACCATGACCAAGTGGGGTTTATCCCCGGGATGCAAGTGTAGTTTAACATTCGCAAATCAGTCAATATGATAGAACACATTAATAAGAGGAGGGAGAAGGAACCATATGGTCCTCTCAACTGATGCAGAAAAAGCATTTGACAAAATACAACATCCTTTCCTGACTAAAACTCTTCAGAGTATAGGGATAGGGGGAACATCCTCAAGTTCATAAAATCCATCTATGAAAAACCCACAGCGAATATCATCCTCAATGGGGAAAGGCTGAGAGCCTTTCCCTTAAGAACAGGAACACGTCAAGTGTGCCCACTCTCACTACTGTTGTTCAACATAGTACTAGAAATCCTAGCAACAGCAACCAGACGACAAAAAGAAATAAAAGCTATACAAATTGGCAAAGAAGAAGTCAATCTCTCTCTTTTCGCAGACGACATGATACTTTGTATGGAAAACCCAAAAGACTCCACCCCAAATTACTAGAACTCATCCAGCAATTCAGTAATGTGGCAGGATACAAAATCAATGCACAGAAATCAGTTGCTTTCTTATACACTAACAACGCAATGTAGAAAGAGAAATTAGAGAAACGATTCCATTTAAAATAGCACCAAAAGGTATACGGTATCTTGGAATAAACCTAACCAAAGTGGTAAAGGATGTATACTCTAGGAACTACAGAACACTCATGAAAGAAATTGAAGAAGATGCACAAAGTTGGAAAAACATTCCATGTTCGTGGATTGGAAGAATAAACATTGTTGAAATGTCTATGCTACCCATAGCAATCTCTACCTTCAATGCCATCCCGATAAAAGTTCCAATGACATTTTTCAAAGTTCTGGAACCCACAATCCTAAAATATGTATGGAATCAGAAAAGACCCCGAATCGCCAAGGAAATGTTGAAAAAGAAAAACAAAGCCCGATTTCAAGCTCTATTACAAAGCTGTGATCACCAAGACAGCATGGTACTGGCACAAAAACAGACATACAGACCAATGGAACAGAATAGACAACCCTGATATGGACGCTCAACTCCATGGTCAAATACTCTTTGACAAAGCAGGAAAAAACATGCAATGGAAAAAAGTCTGTTCAATAAATGGTGCTGCGAAAATTGGACAGCCACATGCAGAAGAATGGAACTCGACCATTCTCTAACACCATACACAAAAATAAACTCAAATTGGATGGAAGACCTCAATGTGAGACAGGAATCCATCAAAATCCTAGAGGAGAACATAGGCAGTAACCTCTTTGACATCGGCCACAGCAACTTCTTTCAAGATACATCTCCAAAAGCTAGTGAAACAAAAGCAAAAATGAATTTTTGCTTCATCAAGATAAAAATCTTCTGCCCAGCAAAGGAAACAGTCAACAAAACAAAGAGGCAACCCACAGAATGGGAGAAGATATTTGCAAATGACAGTACAGATAAAGGGCTGGTATCCAAGTTCTATAAAGAACTTCTCAAACTCAACACCCAAAAAACAAATAATCAAGTCAAAAAGTGGGCAGAAGATATGAAAAGACACTTCTCTGAAGGAGACATACCAATGGCTAACAGACACAGGAAAAAATGTTCATCATTAGCCATCAGGGAAATTCAAATCAAAACCACACTGAGATACCACCTTACACCAGTTAGAATGGCAAAAATGGACAGGCAAAAAACAACAAATGTTGGAGAGGTTGTGGAGAAAGGGGAACCCTCTGACACTATTGGTGGGAATGCCATTTGGTACAGCCACTTTGGAAAACAGTGTGGAGGTGCCTCAAAAATTTAAAAATAGAACTACCCTATGACCCAGCAATTGCACTCCTGGGTATTTACCCCAAAGACACAGATGTAGTGAAAAGAAGGGCCATATGCACCCCAATGTTCATTGCAGCAATGTCTGCAATAGTCAAACTGTGGATAGAGCCAAGATGCCCTTCAATTGATGAATAGATAAAGAAGATGTGGTCCATATATACAATGTAATATTACTCAGCCATCAGAAAGGATGAATTCCCAACTTTTACATCACATGGATGGGACTGGAGAAGATTATTCTAAGTGAAATAAGTCAAGCAGAGAAAGTTAATTATCATATGGTTTCACCTATTTGTGGAAGATAAAGAATAGCATGGAGGACATTAGGAGAAGGAAGTGAAAAATGACTGGTGGGGAAGTGGAGGGAGAGATGAAACATGAGAGACTATGGACCCTGAGAAACAAACAGGGTTTTTGAGGGGAGGGGGGAGGGGGTATTGTTTAGCCTGGTGATGGATATTAAGGAGGGCATGTACTGCATGGAGCACTGGGTGATATATGAAAACAATGGACTATTGATCAGCACATCAAAAACTAATGATGGTGACTAACATAACATAATAAAATTAAAAAAAAAAAAAAAGAGTTCCATTCTCCATGATCTTGTTTTTCAGAGTTTTAGTTACAGCAGTTTACTCTTGATTACACACCTGCATTGGAAAAGGCTTGTATCATCTGGAATCAAAGGTTACTTGAACGCTGTATTCTAAACATATTGTTTTCACTGAAGGAAGGATGGTGCCCCTTAATGATACTTCCACACATACATGCTAGAAGATTTCTCGCTAGAGACCCTTGTGGAGCTCTGAAAGATGAACTCTCCACAGTTGATTTTTAAGCATAAGGGCAACCCCCCTTCCCTATACTTCCACACATGTATGGTAAATCACTTTTCTCTTCTGAAAACAAGATTTTAATGGAAAGTGGCATTTTCCACCGTTTGGTTTTCAGAGGGACCGATATGGCACTATCGTGATGCTTCTACACATATCGGCAAGGAAGCTTCTCATGAGAAAACCCACAATGTTGGTGAAATTCCACCCTACACAGAATTCTTTCTCCAAGTGAAGTATATAGCACTTTCCTAAAGCTACAACACCTATATTTCTTAGAAGGGATTTGGTTTGAAGTGTCCTGTTCTTCGCTGAACCTTGTTTTTTTCACAGACTTCTTTCCTTCAGCTAAGTATATGTCACTTTACATGCTAGAAGCTTCTCACTGGAACAACCTTACTCTTAAGGTAAAGTTGCAACCCCCAGAGACTTTATTTACAGAGGAAAGGATTGGACATGGTCGGGATGCTTCACCACATACTTGCTAGAACACTTTTTGCTTGAGTAATTTGTAGTCACTGAAGGGTGCTCCTGAGACTTGTTTCTAATCATAAGGACATTGTCCTATCTCTAGACTTCCACACATTTATTGGAAATCGCTTTTCTATTCTGTAAACCAGATGTTACTGGAATGTGGCATTCTCCACAGTCTTGTTTCTACCAGCCAAGGATATAGCACCTTCCTGATCTACAACACGTATAAGGTAGAAGGCTACTCCCTTGAAGAACCACGCTGTTTGCTGGAAGTTGCATTCTCCACAGAATTCTTTCTCTGAGTAATGGATATGTCACTTTCCTGCTGCTTCAACACGTATGGGCTAGATGGGTATATGCTTGAACAATCACGTTGTTCACTGAAACTTGCTTTATGCACAGACTTCTTTCACCGAGGTAAGGATATGGCACATTCCTGACGCTTCAACCCATACATGCTGGGAGGCTTCTCACAGGGAGAAACTTGTTCGCTGAAAGTTATATTCTCCAAAGATTTGTCTCTAAGCGTCAGTGTCATGGCCCCTTGCCTATACTTCCAAACATGGATTGGAAATTGGTTCCATCTTCTGATATCAAGATGGCAGTTAAGAGTTCTAGTCATCACAGTTGTGTTTTTCAGAGTTTTAATTATAGCAGTTTCTTCATGATTCCTGAACTGCAATGGAAAAGGCTTGTATGTTCTGGAAGCAAGAGGTTACTTGAACATTTTATTCTAAACAGACTTTTTTCACTAAGGGAAATAGAGGGCACTTCCTATGCTTCCACACATACATGATAGAAGGCATCTCTCTAGAGACACTTGTGGTGCTCTGAATGTGCACTCTCCACACTCTTTTTTCTAAGCTTAAGGACCACCCACCTTCCTTATACTTCCACACATATATTAGAAATCGCTTTTTACTTCTGGAAACAAGATGTCAGTGGACAGTGGCATTCTCCTCAGTCTTGTCTCTCAGAGGGAGGACTTTGGCACTATCATGATGCTTCCACACATATAGGCTAAGAGTTTCTTATTTGAAAACCCACATTGTTGCTGAAATTGCATTCCCACAGAATTCTTTCTACAAGCAAAGGACACAACACTTTCTTACACTACAACACATATATCTGTCAGAAGGGATTAGGTTTGATATGTCCTGTCCTTTGCTGAAACTTGCTTTATTCACAGACTTCATTCTTTGATTGAAGGATATGGCACTTTCTATGTGCATCTAAAAAACCATGCTAGAACACTTCTCACTGGAACAAACTTCCTCTTCTGGGAAAGTTGCATTCCCTAGAGACTGTATTCACAGAGGGAATGATAGGGAATGTTTCAGATGATTCAACACATATATGCTAGAATGTTTTTCACTTGAGAAACTTGTGGTTTTCTGAAAGGTTCAAGCTCCGCAGACTTGTTTCTAATCCTAAGGACATCACCCATACACTAGACTTCCACACATATATTGGGAATCCCTTTGGTCTTCTGGAAACAAGATGTTAGTTAAAAGTGGCATTCTGCACAATCTTGATTCTGAGAGGGAATGATATGGCATTATCCCGATACTTCTTACAAACATAGGCTAGGAATCTTCTCAGTTGAAGAAACTAGATGTTAGGGGAAATTTGCACTCTCCAAGGGCTTGTTTCTCTCAGACAGGGACATGGTACCTTGCCGCTTCATCCACATATATATATTGGAGTTCACCTTTCTCCTTTGGAAACCTGATGTTACTGGAACGTGGCATTCTTCAAATTTTTGTTTCTATGAGGGAAGTGTATGGCAACTTCCTGATCCGCAACACATACAAGCTAGAAGGCTACTCCCTTGAAGATCCCCATTGTTTGATGAAAGTTGAATTCTACACAGAATTCATTCCCCGAGCGACGGATACAACACTTTCCTGATGCTTCAACACATATATGATAGAAGGGTATATGCATGAAAAATCATGGTGTTCACTGAAACCTGCTTTATGCACAGACTTTTTTAACTGAGGGATGTATATGGCACATTCCTTACGTTTCAACACATACATGCTAGAAGATTTCTCATGGGAAGAAACTTGTTAGAAGAAAGATATATTCTCCACAGACTTGTTTTTAAGCATGAGGGTCATGGGCCCTTGCCTATACTTACACACATAGATTTGAAATTGGTTTCATCATCTGATATCAAGATGGCAGTTAAGAGTCCATTATCCATGGTCTTGCTTTTCAGAGTTTCATTTATGGCACTTTCCTCATGATTCCACACCTGCATTGGAAAATGCTTGTATCAAGTAACCTCCTGCTTCCTGAACGTTGCATTCTAAACATGAATTTCACTGAGGGAAGTGTAGGGCACATTCCTGATGCTTCAACACATACAGGATAGAAGGCTTCTCGCTAGAGAAACTTGTGGTGCTCTGAAAGGTGCATCTCCACAGTCTTGTTTCTAAGCATAAGGACAGCCCACCTTCCCTGTACTCCCACACATATGTTAGACATCATTTTTCTTTTCTGGAAACAAGATATTAGTGGACAGTGGCATTCTCCACAGTCTTGTTTCTCAGAGATAAGAATATGGCACTATCATGATGCTTCCACACATATAGATTAGGAAGCTTCCTGCTTGAAAAACCCCGATGTTCCTGAAATTGCTTTCTCCACAAAATTCTTTCTCCCAGCGATGGTTATGGCACTTTTCTGTTGCTTCAACACATATAGGCTAGAAGGGTATATACTTGTAGAATCATGTTGTATGCTGAAACTTGCTTAATGCACAGACTTTTCACCAAGGGAAGAATATGGCCCATTCCCGATGCTTCAACACATACTTGTTACAAGGCTTCTCACAGGAAAAAACTTGTTGTTCACTGAAAGCAATATTCTCCACACACTTGTTTCTAAGCCGCAGGGTTATGATCTCTTGCCTATACTCCCAAACATAGATTTGAAATTGGTCTCATCATCTGATATCCAGATGGCAGTTAGGATTTCCATTCTCCATGGTCTTGTTTTTCAGAGTTTTACTTATGGCAGTTTCCTCATGATTTCACACCTGCATTGGAATGAGCTTGTATTCTAAACAGACTGTTTTCACTGAGGGAAGGATAGCGCACGTTTCTGATGCTTCGACACATACATCCTAGAAGGATTATTGCTAGAGACAATTTTGGTGCTCTGAAAGTTGCACTCTCCACAGTCTTGTTTCTAAGTGTAAGGACAATCCACCTTCCCTACATTTCAACACATATATTAGAAATCACTTTTCTCCTGGAAACAAGGTGTTAGTGGAAAAGGCATTCTGTACAGTCTTGTTTCACAGAAGGAAGAATATGTCACTATCATGACGCTTCCACACATATAGGCTAGGAAGCTCTTGCTTGAAAATGCATGTTATTGCTGAAATTGCACTCCCCACAGAATTCTATCTCCAAAGGAAGGATATGACACTTTCCTAATGCTACAACACATAATATCATTAGAAGGGATTTGGTTTGAAGTGTCATGTTCTTCACTGAAACTTGCTTTATTCATAGACTTCTTTCTCTGAGCGAATGATATGGCAAGTTCCCCGTACCTCTAGACAAACATGCTAGAAAGCTTTTCACTGAAACAAACTTCCTCTTAAGGGAAAGTTGCATTCCCCAGAGACTGTTTTCACTGAGGTAAGGATAGGGCATGTTTCAGATGCTTCAACACATACATGCTAGAATGCTTCTAGTTTGAAAATTTTTGGTTCTCTGAATGTCTCTGCCCTTTGTGCTTCTAAATCCTCCAACCACCCCCAGTTTGGAAGCCTGGCCTTTCCGCTCTGGGTTTCAGTTCCCGGGGCTGCCCTAAAGTCCCTTCCCCAATGCTAAAGGTCTGCGATCTCTGCCATGTCCCCAGTGCAGGAGGCTATCGCTCACTGGCGGTGGAGGATCCCCATGGCCAGGCTCCCTCCTGCTGCCTTTTATCCTCCTACATCTGTCCACAGAATCACAGCTCCCTGCTTCATACCTCAGAAAAAACTGCCTGTGGTATTCTGTTTGTAGAGATCCAGATGTATCTTTAATGGGTTTTCAGAGTGGTCTGTTAGACATCCAACTCAATTCCAGGGACCAGCTGGAATAGGGTCCCCTACTCCTCCGCCATTTTTTCCTCCCTCCTATCTCAAGTAAGCTCTTCCTTCCTAAAATACAAGACTTTTCCAATGCAGGTGAGGGATCTGAGGAAACTACCTTACATAAACTCTGAAAATTAATTCCTTAGGGAATGGATTCTTAACTACCATCTTCATATCAAAATATACAACCAATTTCAAATCTATGTGTGTAAGTATAGGCAATGGGCCATGTGCCTGGTGCATTGAAACAAGTCTGTGAAGAATATACTTTTCAATGAACAACAAGATTCTTCCCGTGAGAAGCCTTCTAGCATGTATGTGTTCAAGCATCAGGATAGTGCCATATGCTTCCCTCTGAGAAACAAGCCTGTGGAAAATGCAACTTATAGCTAACATCTTGTTTCCAGAGTTCAAAAAGTTTTCCAGTGTATGTGTGGAAGGATAAGCAAGGTTCAATATCCCCATCTTGGAGAAACGAGTCCGTGGAGAATACAACTGCCGAGAAAAACAAGTTTCTATAAAAAGGAAACTTGTAACATCTGTGTGGAACATGCGGATATGCCATATATTTCCTTCATAAAAACAAGACTGTACAGAATGCGACTCTCCATTAACATCTTGTTTTCAGCAGAGAAAATCAATTTCTAATATATTTGTGCACGTGTAGGGAAGGTGCAATGTCCATATGCCTAGAAACAGATCTGTGGAGAATGCACTTTTCAGAGAACCACAGGTTTCTCAAGCAGGAAACCTACTAGCAAGTATGTGTGGAAGCATCAGGAATGTGCCCTATCCTTCCCTCATTGAAAACAGTGTGTGGAGAAAACAATGTTCAAGTAACCTCTTGCTTCCAGAAGATAGAAGCCTTTTCCAATGCAGGTGTGGAATCATGAGGAAACTGCCATAACTAAAACTCTGAAAAACAAAACTGTGGAGAATGGAACTCTTAATTGCCATCTTGATATGAGAAGATACAAACAAGTTTAAATCTATGTGTACATGTATAGACAAGGGGACATGACCCTGATGCTTAGAAACAAGTCTGTGGAGAATATAAATCTCAGCGACCCACAAGTTTCTTCTGGTGAGAAGCCTTCTTGCATGTTTGTGTTGAAGGGTCAGGAATGTGCCAAATCCCTCCCTCAGTGAAAGTAGTCTGTGCATAAAGCAAGTTTCAGTGAACAACATGATCCTTTAAGCATATACCCGTTTAGCCTATATGTGATGAAGCTCCAGGAAATTGCCATATCCCTCGCTCGGGGAAAGAATTCTGTGGAGAATGCAGCTTTCAGCAAAAAATGTTGTTCTTCAAGGGAGTAGCCTTCTAGCTTGTATATGTTGCAGTGTCAGGAGGGTGCCATATCCCTCTCTGGTAGAGAGAAGACTCTGGAGAATGGCACGTTTCAGTACATCTGATTTCCAGAAGAGAAAAATGATTTCCAATATAGGTATGGAAGAAGAGGCAAGGTACTATGTCCCATCCAGGAGAAACAAGCACGTGGAGTGAGCAACTTTCTGCCCACAAAAGTATCTTCCAAAAATAAGCTTTTTAGCACATACGTGTGGAAGCATCAGGAGAGTTCCATATCCTTTCCTCTGAGAAACAATACTGTAGAGAATGCCACTCACCAGTAACATCCAGAGATCAAAGGGATTTCCAGTATATGAGTGAAAGGAGAGAGGACAGGTGGCATGTCCCTGTCACAGAGAACCAGTCCACGGAGACTGTAACCTTCTGTGAACACTTAGTTTCCTCAAGCGAGAAGCTTTCTGGCCTTTATTTGTTAGAAATATCAGGATAATGCCATATCCTTTCCTGTGAGAAATAAGACTGCGGAGAATGCCACTTTCCACTAACATGTTGTTGCCAGAAGAGAAAAGCGATTTCCAATATATGTGGAAGTCTTGGGAAGGAGCATTGTCTTTATGCTCAGAAAGAAGTTGGTGGAGAATGCACCATTCAGAGAACTACAAGTTTCACAAGGGAGAAACATTCTACCATGTATGTGTTGAAGCATCTGAAACATGCCCTCTCTGAATACACTCACTGGGTAATGCAAATTTTACCTGAGAGGAAGTTTGTTCCATGAGAAGCTTTCTAGATTGTTTGTCTAGAGGCATGTGGAATGTGCCAGATCCTTCATTCAGAGAAAGAAGTCTGTGAATAAAGGAAGTTTCAGCAAACAACACGACACTTCAAATCCTTTCTAACAGATATATGTGTTGGAGCAATAGGTAAGTGCTGTATCCTCTGTTTGGATAAAGAATTCTGTAGAGAATGCAATTTCAGGAATATCATGCCTTCAAGCGAGAAGCTTCCTAGCCTATATGTGTGGAAATAGCACAATAGTGCCATATTCTTCCCTCTGAGAAACAATACTGAGGAGACTGCTACTTTCCACTAACATCTTTTTTCCATAAGAGAAAAGCAATTTCTAATATATGTGTGGAAGTATATGGAAGGTGGTTGTTATTACGCCTAGAAACAATTCTGTGGAAGTGCATATTTCAGAGCACCACAAGTGGCTCTAGTGAGAAGCCTTCTAATATGTATGTTTGAAAGCATCAGCAAATGGCCCTATTCTTCCCTCAGTGAAAGCAGTTTGTTTAGAATACAACGTTCAAGTAACCTCTTTCTTCCAGAAGATACAAGCCTTTTCCAATGCAGGTGTGGAATCATGAGGAAACTGCCATAACAGAAACTCTGAAAAACAAGTCCATGGAAAATGGAACTCTTAATTGCCATCTTTATATCAGAAGATAGAACCAATTTCAAATCTATGTGTGGAAGTATAGGCAAGGGCCCATGACCCTGATTCTTAGAAACAAGTGTGTGGAGAATATAACTTCAGTGAACAACAAATTTCTTCCTGTGAGAAGCCTTCTAGCATGTATGTTTTCAAGCATCAAGACAGTGCCATATCCTTCCTTCTGAGAAACAAACCTGTGGAGAATACCACTTAGGGCTAACATCTTGCCTCCAGAGTTTTAAGTGATTTCCAGTATTTGCGTGGAAGGATAGGCAAAGTGCAATGTCCCCGTCTTGGAGAAAGAAGCCCATGGCGAATACAACATCTGAGAAACACAAGTTTCTTCAAATAAGAAGCTTTCTAACATAATGAGTGGAAGCATCAGGACAAGCCATATATTTCCTTCTGAGAAATAAGACTGTGCAGAATGCCACTTTCCACTAACATCTTGTTTCCTAAGAGAAAAACAATTTCCAATATATGTGTGGAAGTCTAGGATAGGGGCAATGTCCTTACACTTAGAAACAAGTCTATGGAGCATTAGAGAACAACAAGTTTCTCAAGCAAGAAGCATCTAGCATGTATGTGTTGAAGATCCCAAACATGCCCTGTACTTCTTTCTGTGACTACATGCTCTGGTGAATGCACTTTCCCTTATAGGAAGTTTTTCCAGTGATAAGATTTCTAACATGTTTGTCTAGAGGCACACGGATAGTTCCATATCCTTCACTCAGAGAAAGAATTCTGTGACTATAGCAAGTATTAGCGAACAACATGACACTCAAACCAAATCCATTCTAAGAAATATATGGGATGCAGCATCTCAAGCTGCCATATCCTTCACTTGGTGAAAGAATTCTGTAGAGAATGCAATTTCAGCAAACATTGTGGTTTTTCAAATGAAAGCTTTGTAGCTTATATGTGTGGAATCATCGTGATATGCCATATTCTTCCCTCTAAGAAACAAGATGTTGGGGTATGCCACATTCCACTAACATCTTGTGTCCAGGTGAGAATAGTGAGTTCCAATATATTTTTGGAAGTGTAGGGAAGGTGGGTTGTCCTTAAGCTTAGAAACAAGACTGGGGGGAGAAAAAAACAACACAAATGTCTCTACAAGAAGCCTTTTAGCATGTATTTGTTGAGGCATCAGGAATGAGCCCTATCATTCCCACATTGAAAATAGTTTGTTTAGAATACAATGTTCAAGTAACCTCTGGCTTCCAGAAGATACAAACCTTTTCCAATGTAGGTGTGGAATCATGAGGAAACTGTCATAACTGAAACTGTGAAAAACAAGACCATGGAGAAAGGAACTCTTAACTGCCATTTTCATAGCTGAAGATAGAACCAATTTCAAATCTATGTGTGTAAGTATAGGCAAGGGGCCTTGACCCTGATGCTTGGAAACAAGTCTGTGGAGAATACAACTTTCAGCACACAACAAATTTCTTCCCGTGTGAAGCCTTATAGCATGTATGTGTACAAGCATCAAGAGAGTGCCATATCCTCCCTCAGAGAAAGAAGCCTGTGGAGAATACCACTTAGGGCTTACATCTTGCTTTCAGAGTTTTAAGTGATTTCCAGTATATGTGAAGGATAGGCAAAGTGCAATTTTGCCTTTGTCTTGGAGTAACAAGTCTGTGGAGATCACAACATCTGAGAAACACAAGTTTCTTCAAACGAGAAGCTTTCAAACATATATGAAGAAAGGTCCATGGAGAATAGACTCTTAACTGCCATCTTCATATTCAAAGATAAAAAAATTTTCAAATCTATGTGTGGTGGTTTGGCAAGGGGCCATGTCCCTGATTCTTCAAACCAAGTCTGTGGAGAGTATTTGTTTCAGTAAACAACAAGTTTCTTCCCATGAGATGCCTTCTAACATATATGTGTTCAAGCATCAGGAGAGTGCCATACCCTTCCCTCTGAGAAAAAACTCTGTGGAGAATGTCAGAGCTAACATATTCTTTCCACAGTTCTAAGTGATATCCAGTATATGTAAGGAAGGAGAGGCAAAGTACAAGGAACCGATCTTGGAGAAACAAGTCCATGGAGAATGCAACTTCTGAGAAACACAAGTTTTTTCAAATGAAAAGCTTTCTAATATCTATGTGTGGAAGCCTCAGGATGTGCCATATATTTCCTTCTGAGAAACAACTGTGCAGAATGTGACTTTCCACTTACACATTGTTTCCAGAAGAGAAAAGCGATTTCCAATGTATGTGTGCAAGTGTAGGGTAGGGACGATATCTTTTGCTTAGAAACAAGTCTGTTGAGAATGCCCCTTTCAGAGAACCACAAGTTTCTCAAGTGAGAAGCATTCTACCATATGTGTAGAAGCACCCAAAACATGCCCTGTCCTTCCCTGTGTAAATACAGTATCAGGGGAATGCAACTTTCTCCCAAAATGAAGTTTGTTCCAGTGAGAAGATTTCTAGCATGTTTGTCCTAGGCACGCAGATAGTACCTTATCATTCACTCTTAGAAAGAAGTCTGTGAATGAAGCAAGCTTCAGTGAAAATCATGATACTATGAACCAAATCTCCTGTAACATGTTGTAGCATTAGGAAAGTATAGTACCCTTAGCTTGGAGAAAAAACTCTGTGGAAAATGCACTTTCAGCAGCATCATAGTTTTTCTAGCGAGAAGCTTCTTAGCCTATAAGTGTGGAAGCATCAGGATATTGCCATATTCTTCCCTCTGAGAAACAAGACTGTGGAAAATGCCACTTTACACTAAATTCTTGTGTCCAGGAGAGAAAAGTGATATCCAATATATGTGAGGAAGTATAGGGAAGGTGGGTTGTCCTTACTCTTAGAAACAAGACTATGAAGAATGCACCTTTCAGAGTATCATAAGCATCTCTAGCAACAAGCCTTCTAGCATATATATGTTGAACCATCAGGACATGGAAAATACAGCATTCAAGTAAACTCTTGCTTCCTAAAATACAAGACTTTTCCAATGCAGGTGACGGATCTGAGGAAACTACCTTACTTAAACTCTGAAACAAGAGGTCTGTAGGGAATTCACCTTTCAAAAAAAATTTTTATTATGTTAGTCACCATTCAATATATCATCAGTTTTTGAAGTGGTGATGCACGATCCATTGTTTTCGTATAAAACCCAGTGCTCCATGCAGTACGTGCCCTTCTAAATACCCATCCCTGGGCTAACCAATGCCCCCACTCCCCTCCTCTCAAAAACCCTATTTGTTTCTCAGAGTCCATAGTCTCTCATGGTTCATCTCTCCCTCCAATTCCCTGCCCCCTCCTTTTCCCCTAATTTCTCCTAATGTCCTCCATGCTATTCCTTATCTTCCACAAATAAGTGAAACCATATGATAATCGACTTTCTCTGCTTGACTTATTTCACTTAGCAGAATCTCCTCTAGTCCCATCCATGTTGATGTAAAAGTTGGGTATTCATCCTTTCTAATGGCTGAGTAATATACCATTGTATATATGGACCACATCTTCCTTATCCATTCATCCGTTGAAGGGCATCTTGGCTCTTTCCACAGTTTGGCTATTGCGGACACTGCTACTATGAACATCGGGGTGCATATGGCCCTTCTTTTCACTACATCTGTGTCTTTGGGGTAAATACCCAGGAGTGCAATTGCTGGTTCAAAGGGTAGCCCTCTTTTTAATTTTTTGAGGCACCTCCACACTGTTTTCCAAAGTGGCTGTACCAAATGGCATTCCGACCAACAGTGTCAGAGGGTTCCACTTTCTTCGCAACCTCTCCAACATTTGTTGTTTCTTTCCCTGTCCATTTTGGCCATTCTAACTGGTGTAAGGTGGTATCTCAGTGTGGTTTTGATTTGGATTTCCCTGATGGCTAATAATGATGAACACTGTTCATGTGTCTGTTAGCCATTTGTATGTCTCCTTCAGAGAAGTGTCTTTTCATATCTTCTGCCCACTTTTTGACTTGATTATTTGTTTTTTGGGTGTTGACTTTGAGAAGTTCTTTATAGATTTGGGATACCAGCCCTTTATCTGTACTGTCCTTTGCAAATATCTTCTTTCATTCTGTGAATTGCCTCTTTGTTTTGTTGACTGTTGCCTTTGCTGTGCAGAAGCTTTTTATCTTGATGAAGTCCCCAAAGTTCATTTTTGCTTTTGTTTCACTAGCTTTTGGAGATGTATCTTGAAAGAAGTTGCTGTGGACGATGTCAAAGAGGTCACTGCTTATGTTCTCCTCTAGGATTTTGATGGATTCCTGTCTTACATTGAGGTCTTTCATCCATTTTGAGTTTATCTTTGTGTATGGTGTTAGAGAATGGTCGAGTTTCATTCTTCTGCATGTGACTATCCAATTTTCCCAGCACCATTTATGGAAGAGACTGTCTTTGTTCCATTGCAAGTTTTTTTCCTGCTTTGTCAAAGATTATTTGACCATAGAGTTGAGGGTGCATATCTGGGTTCTCTATTTTGTTCCATTGGCCTAGATGTCTGTTTTGTGCCAGTACCATGCTGTCTTGGTGATCACAGCTTTGTAATAGAGCTTGAAATCAGACAACGTGATGCCCCCAGCATTGTTTTTCTTTTTCAACATTTCCTTGGTGATTCGGGGTCTTTTCTGATTCCACAAATTTTAGGATTGTTTGTTCCAGCACTTTGAAAAATGTCATTGGATTTTTGATTGGGATGGCGAGGAAGGTATAGATTGCTTTGGGTAGCATAGACATTTTAACAATGTTTATTCTTCTGCTCCATGACCATGGAATATTTATCCATCCTTTTGTGTCTTCTTCAATTTCTTTCATGAGTTTCTGTAGTTCCTAGAGTATAGATCCTTTACTACTTTGGTTAGGTTTATTCCAATGCATCTTACATTTTTTGGTGCTATTGTAAATGGAATTGTTTCTCTAATTTCTCTTTCTACATTGCGTTGTTAGTGTATACGAAAGCAACTGATTTCTGTGCATTGATTTTGTATCCTGCCACATTACTGAATTGCTGGATCAGATCTAGTAATTTGGGGGTGGAGTCTTTTGGGTTTTCCACATAAAGTATCATGTCGTCTGTGAAAAGAGAGAGTTTTACTTCTTCTTTGCCAATTTGAATGCATTTTATTTCTTTTTGTTGTCTAATTGCTGTTTCTAGGACTTCTATACTATGTTGAACAATAGTGACGAGAGTGGGCATCCTTGACGTGTTCCTGTTCTTAAGGGAAAGGCTCTCAGCTTTTCCCCATTGAGGATGATATTCACTGTGGGTTTTTCATAGATGGATTTTATGAACTTGAGGAATGTTCCCCCTATCCCTATACTCTGAAGAGTTTTAATCAGGAAAAGATGTTGTATTTTGTCAGATGCTTTCTTTGTATCAATTGAAAGGACCTTATGATTCTTCTCCCTCCTCTTACTAATGTGTTCTATCATATTGATTGATTTGCGAATGTTGAACCACACTTGCATCCCGGGGATAAATCCCACTTGGTCCTGGTAGATGATCCTTTTAATGTATTGTTGGATCCTATAAGCTAGGATTTTGATGAAGAATTTTGGAATCCATTTTCACCAGGGATATTGGTCTGAAATTCTCATTTATGATGGGGTCTTTGCCTGGTTTGGGCATTAATGTAGTGCTGGCCTCGTAGAATGAGTTTGGAAGTTTTCCTTCTGTCTCTATTTTTTGAAACAGCTTCATTAGAATAGGTATTATTTCTCCTTTGAATCGTTGGTAGAATTCCCCAGGGAATCCATCAGGGCCTGGACTCATTTCTTGGGAGGTTTTTGATCACTGCTTCAATCTCGTTACTGGTTATTGGCCTATTCAGGTTGTCAATTTCTTCCTGTTTCAGTCTTGGCAGCTTATAGATTTCCAGGAAGGCATCCATTTCATCCAGATTGCTCAGTTTATTGGCATATAGCTGTTGATAATAATTTCTAAGAATTGTTTCTATATTCTTCGTGATCTCTCCCCTTTCATTCATAATTTTATTAATTTGGGTCTTTTCTTTTTTCTTTTGGATAAATCTGGCCAGTGTTTTATCGATCTTATTAATTCTTTCAAAGAACCAGCTTCTAGTTTTGTTGATCTTATCTACTGTGTTTCTGGTTTCTAATTCATTGATTTCAGCTCTAATTTTAATAATTTCTCTTCTAATGTGTGGCTTAGGCCTCGTTTGTTGCTTTTTCTCTAGTTCTTTAAGGTGTAGAGTTAGTTGGTGAATTCAGGATTTTTCTATTTCTTTGAGTGAGGCTTGGATGGCTATCTATTTCCCCCTTAGGACCACCTTTGCAGTATCCCATAGGTTTTGGACCGATGTGTTTTTGTTCTCATTGATTTCCATGAATTGTTTCAGTTCTTCTTTTTTTCCTGGTTGACCCAAACATTCTTGCACAGGGTGGTCTTTAGCTTCCAAATGTTTGAATTTCTGCCAAATTTTTTCTTGTAATTGAGTTCCAGTTTTAAAGCATTGTGGCCTGAGAATATGCAGGGAATAATTTCAATCTTTTGGTATCAGTTGAGACCTGATTTGTGACCCAGTATGTGGTCTATTCTGGAGAAAGTGTCATATACGTTCGAGAAGAATGTGTGTTCTGTTGTTTTAGGGTGGAATGTCCTTTAAATATCTATGAGGTCCATCTGGTCCAGTGTATCATTCAAAGCTCTTGTTTTTTTGTTGTTGTTGTTGTTGATTTTCTACTTAGATGATCTGTCCATTGCTGAGAGTGGAGTATTGAGGTCTCCTGAAAGTAAGATATTGTTATCAATATGACTCTTTATTTTGGTTAACAGTTGGCTTATGTATATGGCTGCTCCCATGTTGGGGGCATAGATATTTACAATTATTAGATCTTCTTGTTGGATAGACCCTTTAAGAATGATATAGTGTCCTTCTGTGTCTCTAAATACAGACTTGAGTTTAAAATCTAATTTGCCTGATATAAGAATTGCTACCCCAACTTATTTTTGAGGTCTGCTGGCATGTAACATGGATCTCCAACCCTTCACTTTCAGTCTGGATGTATCTTTAGGTTCAAATGAGTCTCTTGTAGGCAGCATATGGATGGGTCATGTGTTTTCATCCAATCTGCAACACTGTGCCATTTTATGGGAGCATTTAGGCCATTCACGTTGAGAGTGATTATTGAAAGATATGAATTAATTGTCATCATGTTGCCTGTGAAGACCGTTGTTTTTATAGATTGTCCCTGTAAATTTCTGTTGTAGATCACTCTTGGGGTCTTTCTCCTTTTATAGAACCCCCCTTAATATTTCTTGCAGGGCTGGCTTAGTGGTCACATTTTCTTTCAGTTTCTGCCAGTCGTGGAAGCTCTGCATCTCTCCCTCCATTCTAAATGAGAGCTGTGCTGGATAAAGTATTCTTGCCTGCATTTTCTTCTTATTTAGTATACTGAATATGTCTTGCCAGGGCTTTCTGGCTTGCCAGGTTTCTGTGGATAGGTCTGATGTTATTCTGATGTTCCTCCCTCTGTACATAAGGACTCTCTTCCCCCTAAATGCCCTTAAGATGATTTCCTTGGTTCTAAGACTTGCAAATTTTACTATTACCTGCCGGGGTGTTGGCCTGTTTTCTTTGATCTTGGGAGGGGTCCTCTCTGCCTCTAGGATTTGAAGGTTCGTCTCATTCCCCAGAGTAGGGAAGTTCTCAGCTACGACTTGCTCCAATACATCTTCTAGTCCTTTCTCTCTCTCCACTCCCTCCGGGATTCCAATGATTCTGACATTGGAACACTTCATTGTGTCACTTATTTCTCTGATTTTATTTTCATGGATTCTGAGTTGTTTTTCCCTGGCCTCCTCTTTTCCCTTTTTATCTGTTATATTGTTTTCCAGATCGCTTATTCTCTCTTCTGTCTCAGTTACCCTAGCTGTTAGATTATCTATATTGGGTTGGATCTCATTGATAGCATTTTTCAGTTCTGCCAATTCACCTTTCATTTCTGCCCTTAGAGACTCTATGTTGCCATTAATTGACTTCTCTGTTCTAGCCATTGTCTTCACAATTGCTAGCCCGAATTCCATCTCCGACATCTTGGTTATATCTGCACCCATTTGTAAATCTGCAGCATAAGTCATGGTCTCTGAGTCTTTTCTATTTTGGGGGCTCCTCCTCCTAGTCATTCTGTTGATGGGTGTTTGAGGGAATGTATAGGGTCCAAATTATTGACCAGAACCCAAGCAAGATGCACCTGTTTTCTTGGGACCTTAGGGTTGCTGGCCTCTTGTTTTCCCAGGCTGTCTTCTGGGGGAGGGACCTGCCATGCTGTTACTCAGGCAACCCTGTTTGGGCTGTGTTGCCCTGCACCCCTGTGGTGGGGGATGGGCTCAGCAGGCATCAGTTTTGAGAGCTTTTGTTCTCTGGCAGCTTTCCCTGGTGGCTTTCAGTGTCTCTTCTGTGAATCAGTGCAGAAGAGACTGTTTCCATCCCTCTGCATCGGAGCAGAGAGACCGCAGCCTGTTCTTCAGTGAGCTCTCCAGGCCACACTGTCTCCATTTCTGTCTGTGCTACTATAAACTGCAGCAGGCTGTGTTGTGTGCCCCTCCGCAGCACCCCGAGTCCTGCTTCCATGTTGGGGCTCATCTCTGCCCTTTGTGCTTCTAAAACTGCCAGCCACTCCCAGTTCACACTTGCAACCCCACCAGTCTAAATATCTGCCCTGGGGGCTGCTCCAAAGTCCTTTCCCCTCTGCTACCAGTCTGCGAGTCTGTGTCCTGTCCCCAGCATGTGACACTGTGGCTCACCAGCCGTGTAGGATCCCCACAGACAGGGCCCTCCTGCTGCCGTTTATCCTCCAATATCCGCCCACGGAATCAGGGCTCCCTGCTTTGTACCTCAAAACCAGCCACCTGTGATATTCTGTTTGTAGAGATCCAGATCTTCTTACATCTCAGGCTGATCTAGTGGGTGCTCAGAGTGGTCTGGTAGATATCCAGCTCAAATCTGGGGACCAGTTGAAATAGGGTTCCCTACTCCTCTGCCATCTTTCCTCCCCCCCTGCCCCGGAATTAACTCTTAAATACTATCTGGATATCAAAAGATAGAACCAATCTCAAATTTATGTGTGGAAGTATATGCAAGGGCCTTGTCCCTGATCCTTTGAAACAAGTGTATAAAGAATATACTTTTCAACAAACTACAAGGTTCCTCCCGTGGAAAGACTTCTAGGAGTTATGTGTTCACATACAATAGTGCCAAACACTTCCCTCTGAGAAACAAGCCTGTGGAGAATGCCACTTAGAGCTAACATCTTTTTTCCAGAGTTAAAGTAATTTCCAATATATGTGTGGAATGATAGGCAAGGTGCAATGTCCCAGTCTTGGAGAAACAAGTCCATGGAGAATGTAACTTTCGAGAAACACGAGTTTCTTCAAATGAGAAGCTCTCTAAAATCTATGCCTGGAATCATCAGGATTGCCATATTTTTCCTTCTGAGAAACAAGACTGTTCAGAATGCCACTTTCCACTAATGTCTTGTTTCCAGAAAAGAAATGTGATTTCTAATACATGTGTGGAAGTGCTGGAATGTGTGATGTCCATATGCATAGAACCAAGTGTATGGAGAATCCACCTTTCAGAGAACCAAGTTTGTCCAGTGAGAAGCATACTACCATGTATGTATGGAAGCATCAGGAAGGTGCCCTATCCTTCCCTCGGTTAAAAGAGTGTGTGGAGAATACAAAGTTCAAGTAACCCCTTGCTTTTAGAAGATATACGCTTTTTCAACACAGGTATGGAATTATAGGAAACTGCCATAATTGAAACTCTGAAAAACAAGACCAAGTAGAATGTAACTCTTAACTGCCATCTTCATATGTGAAGATAGAACAAATTTCAAATCTATGGGTGGAAGTATTGCAAGGGTCCATGTCTGTGATGCTTTGAAAAAGTCCATGGAGAATATACTTTCCAAGGGACAACAAGATTCTCGCCAGGGGAAGCCTTCTAGCATGTTATGTGTTCAAGCATCAGGAAAGTGCCATATCCTTCACTCTGAGAAACATGACTGTGGAGAATGTTAATTACAGCTAACCACTTTTTTTTTCAGAATTCTAAGCGATTTCCAGTATATGTGTGGAAGGATAGGCAAAGTGTAATGTCCCCATCATGGAGAAACAGGTCCGTGGACAAGTCAACTTCCAAGAAAAACAACTTTCTTCAAAGGAGAAGCTTTCTAACATCTATGTGTGGAAGCATCAGAATGTGCCATATATTTCCTTCTGAGAAAAAAGTGCAGAATGCGACTTTCCACTAACACCTTTTTTCCAGAAAAGAAAAGCGATGTCCAATATATGTGTGGAAGTCTATTGTAGGAGCAATGTCCTTACACTTAGAAACAAGTGTGTGGGGCATGCACTGTTCAGAGAACCACAAGTTTCTCAAGTGAGAAGCATTCTAGCATGTCTGTGCTGAAGCTATGGAAACATGCCCTACCCTTCCCTCTGTGAATACAGTCTCTGGGGAATGCAACTTTCCCCTAAGGATAAGTTTGTTACAGTGAGAAGCTTTCTAGTATGTTCATTTAAAGTCACATGGAAAGTGCCATATCCTTCACTCAGAAAAGAATCTGTGAATAAAGTAAGTTACAGTGAAGAACATGACACTTCAAACTAAATCCCTGTAACAGATAATATGTTTTGTAGCATTAGAAAAATGCCACATCCTTGGCTAGGAGAAGAATTCTGATGAAAATGAAATTTCAGCAATATGATTTTGCAAGTGAGAAGATTCCTTCCCTATGTGTGTGGAAGCATCACGATAGTGCAATATTCTTCCCTCTGACAAACAATGCTATGGAGAATGCCACTGTGCACTAACATCTTGTTTCCAGAAGAGAAAAATGATTTCCAATATATGTGTGGAAGAATAAGGAAGGTGGTTGTCCTTACACTTAGAAACAAGACTGTTGAGAATGCACCCTTCAGAACACCACAGGTGTCTCTAGCTAGAAGCTTTCTATCATGTATATGTTTAAGCATCAGGAACGTGGTCTCCTTCTCCTTGAAAACAGCCTGTTTAGAATACAAAGTTCATGTAACTCCTTGCTTCCTAAAGATTCAATCCTTTTCAAATGCAGGTGTGCAATCACGAGGAAACTGTCATAACTGAAACTCTGAAAAACGAGACTGTGGACAATGGAATTCTTACTGCCATCTCTATATCTGAAGATATAACCAATTGCAGATCTATGTGTGGAAGTATAGGCAAGGGGCCTTGACCCTGACACAAGAAACAAGTCTGTGGAGAATTTAACTTTCAAGGAACGACAAATTTCTTCCCATGAGAAACCTGGTAGCATGTATGTGTTTAAGCATCAGGATAATGCCATATCCTTCCCTCTGAGAAACAAGCCTGTGAATAATGCCACTGAGAGTTAACATCTTGTTTCCAGAGTTCTAATCGATTTCCAATATGTGTATGGATGGATAGACAAGGTGCAATGACCACATATTTGTGTAACAAGTCTCTGGAGAATGCAACTTACAGGAAACAGAACTTCCATCAAACGAGAATCTTTCTAATTTATATGTATGGGAGTGTCAGGATGTGCCATATATTTCCTCCTGAGAAACAAGACTGCTGAATGCGAATTTCCACTAACATCTTGTTTCCAGGAGAGAAAAACGATTTCAAATATATGTTTGGAAGTCTAGTGTAGACCAAAGTACTTACCCTTAGAAACAAGTCTGTGAGAAGTAAAGATGGTGGAGAAGAAGGTGACACTATTCTAACTGGTCCCTGGAATTGAGATAGATATGTACCAGACCACTATGAACACCCACGAAATCAGCCTGAGATGAAAGACGATCTGGATCTCCACAAACAGAATATCGCAGATGGTTGGTTTCGAGGTATGAAGTGGGGAACTGTGATTCTGTGGGCAGATACTGGAAGATAAATGGCAGCAGGAGGGAGCCTGCCATGGGGATCCTACACCACTGGGGAGGGATAGCCTTGCACGCTGGGGACGGGGCACAGACTCACAGGCTGGTAGAAACAGGTAAGGGACCTTGGGGCAGCCACAATGACAGAAAACTGGAGAGGCAGGATCTCGTGTGGGAACTGGGAGTGGCTGGCAGTTTTAGAAGTACAAAGGGCAGAGACATGCCCCAACCTGGAGGCAGGACTGGGGGCACTGTGGGGGGTGCACAATCCAGGATGCTGCAGTTTATAGACAGAAATGGAAATAGTGTGGCCTGGAGAGTTCACTGAAGAACAGACTGCGATCTCTCTGCTCTGAGGCAGAGGGTTGGAAACGGTCTCTTCTGCACTGGTTCTCAGAAGAGATGCGGAAAACCGCCAGAGAACAAAGCCCCCAAAACTGGTTCCCACTGAGCCCATCCCCTGTCACAGGGGGGCAGAGGAACTCTGCCCAAACAAGGTTCCCTGAGTAACAGCATGGCAGGCCCCTCCCCCAGAAGACAGGCTGGGAAAACAAGAGGCCAGCAACTCTAAGGTCCCCCAAAATAGGTGCATCTTGCTTGGGTTCTGGTCAATAATTTGGAGTCTATACATACCCTTAACCACCCATCAATGACTAGGAGGAGGAACCCCCAAAATAGGAGAGACTTAGAGATCATGACTTATGCTGCAGATTTACAAATGGATGCAGATATAAACAAGATGTCGGAGAAAGGAATTCAGGCTAGCAATTGTGAGGACAATGGCTAGAACGGAGAAATCAATTAATGGCAACATAGAGTCTCTAAGGGCAGAAATGAAAGGTAAATTGGCAGAACTGAAAAATGCTATCAATGAGATCCAATCCAATCTAGATAATCTAACACTAGGGTAAGTGCAGCAGAAGAATGAAACAGTGACCTGGAAGACAATATAATACATAAAAAGGGTAAAGAGGAGGCTAGGGAAAAACAACTCAGAATCCATGAAAATAAAATCAGAGAAATAAGTGACACCATGAAGTGTTCCAATGTCAGAATCATTGGAATCCCGGAGAGAGTGGAGAGAGAGAAAGGACTAGAAGATGTATTGGAGCAAGTCGTAGCTGAGAACTTCCCTAATCTGGGGAATGAAACAAACATTCGAGTCCTAGAGGCAGAGAGGACCCCTCCCAAGATCAAGGAAAACAGGCCAACACCCCGGCAGGTAATAGTAAAACTTGCAAATCTTAGCACCAAGGAAACCATCTTAAGGGCAGTTAGGGAGAAGAGATCCCTTACGTACAGAGGGAGGAATATCAGAATAACATCAGACCTATCCACAGAGACCTGGCAAGCCAGAAAGGCCTGGCAAGACATATTGAGGGTATTAAAAGGGACAAACATTCAGCCAAGAATACTTTATCCAGCAAGGCTGTCATTTAGAATGGATTGTGAGAGGCAGAGCATCCAAGACTGGCAAAAACTGAAAGAATGTGTGAACACTAAGCCGGCCATGCAAATGATATTAAGGGCTGTTCTATAAAAGGAGAAAGACCCCAAGAGTGATCTACAACAGAAATTTACAGGGACAATCTATAAAAACAAGTTCTTCACAGGAAACATGATGACAATTAATTCATATCTCTCAATAATCACTCTCAACATGAACAGCTTATATGCTCTCATAAAACGGCACAAGGTTGCAGATTGGATAAAAACACAGGACCCATCCATATGCTGTCTACAAGAGACTCATTTTGAACCTAAAGATACATCCAGACTGAAAGTGAAGGGATGGAGAGCCATCTTCCATGCCAGTGGACCTCAAAAGAAAGCTGGAGTAGCAATTACTACAGCAGACAAATTAGATTTTAAACTAAAGTCTGTAATTAAAGATACAGAAGGACACTATATCATTTTTAAAGGGTCTATGCAACAAAGACATCTAACAACTGTAAATATCTATGCCCCAACATGGGAGCAGGCATCTACATAAGCCAACTGTTAACCAAAATAAAGAGTCATATTGATAACAGTACATTACTTGTAGGAGACCTCAATACTCCACTCTCAGCAATGGACAGATCATCTAAGCAGAAAATCAACAAAGAAACAAGAGCTTTGAATGATACACTGGGCTAGATGGACCTCATAGATATTTACAGAACATTCCACCCTAAAACAACAGAATACTCATTCTTCTCGAACACACATGGAACTTTCTCCAGAATAGACCATATATTGGGACACAAATCAGGTCTCAACCGATAACAAAAGATTGAGACTATTCCCTCCATATTCTCAAACCACAATGCTTTAAAACTGGAACTCAATCACAAGAAAAAACTTAGCAGAAATTCAAACACTTGGAAGCTAAAGACCTTCTGCTCAAGAATGGGTCAACAAGGAAAAAAAGAACTTAAACAATTCATGGAAATCAATGAGAATGCAAACACATTCGTCCAAACCCTATGGGGTACTGCAAAGGTGGTCCTAAGGGGGAAATACAAAGCCATCTGAGTATCACTCAAAAAAATAGAAAAAATCCTGAATTCACCAACTAACTCTACACCTTAAAACACTAGAGAAAAAACAAATGATGCCTAAGCCATGCAGTAGAAGAGAAATAATTAAGATTGCAGCAGAGATCAACAAATTAGAAACCAGAAACACAGTAGATCAGATCAATGAAACTAGAAGCTGGTTCTTGAAAGAATTAATAAGGTTGAAAAATCACGAGCCAGACTAATCCAAAAGAAAAGAGAAAGGACCCAAATTAATAAAATTATGAATGAAAGGGGAGACCACGACTAACACCAAGGAAATAGAAACAATTATTAGATATTATTATCAACAAGTATATGCCAAAACCTGAGCAATCTTGATGAAATGGAGGCCTCCCTGGAAACCCATAAGCTGCCAAGACTGAAACAGAAAAAAAATGACAATCTGAATAGACCAATAACCAGTAACAAGATTGAAGCAATGATCAAAAACATCCCAAAAAACAAGAGTCCAGGGCCTGATTGATTCCCTGGGGAATTCTACCAACCATTCAAAGAAGAAATCCTACTCTACTGAAGCTGTTTCAATATATAGAGACAGAAGGAAAACTTCCAAACTCATTCTATGAGGCCAGCATTACCTTAAGCCCCAAACCAGGCAAAGATCCCATCATAAAGGAGAATTTCAGACCAATATCCCTGATGAATATGGATTCCAAAATCCTCAACAAAATCCTAGCTTATACAATCCAACCATACATTAAAAAGATCATCCACCATGACCAAGTGGGATTTATCCCCGGGATGCAAGGGTGGTTGTACAAATCAATCCATGCGATAGCACACATTAATAAGATGAGTGAGAAGAACCACGTGGTCCTCTCAATTGATGCAGAAAAAGCATTTGACAAAATACAGCACCCTTGACTGATTAAAACTCTTCAGAGTATAGGAATAGAGGGAAGAGTGCTCAAGTTCATAAAATCCGTCTGTGAAAAACTCACAGCGACTATCATCCTCAATGGGGTAAACCTGCAAGTCTTTCTCTTAAGAGCAGGAATACGTCAAGGATGCCCACTCTCGCCACTATTGTTCAGCATAGTACTAGAAGTCCTAGCAACAGCAATCAGACAACAAAAAGAAATAAAATGTATTCAAATTGGCAAAGAAGAAGTCAAACTCTCTCTTTTTTCAGATGACATGATACTTTATGTGTAAAACCCAAAGATTCCACCCCAAATTTCTAGAACTCATACAGCAATTCAGCAATTGGCAGGATAAAAAATCAATGCACAGAAATCAGTTGCTTTCTTATACACTAACAATGCAACTGTAGAAAGGGAAATTAGAGAAATGATTGCATTTACAATAGCACCAAAAACCATAAGATACATCAGAATAAACCTAAACAAAGAGGTAAAGGATACCCTAGGAACTACAGAACATTGATGAAAGAAATTGAAGAAGGCACAAAAAGATGGAAAAATATTCCATGCTCATGGATTGGAAGAATAAACATTGTTAAAATGTCTATGCTAACCAGAGCAATCTCTACCTTCAATGCCATCCTGATCAAAATTCGAATGGCCTTTTTCAAAGTGCTGGAACAAACAATCCTAAAATTTGTATGGAATCAGAAAAGACCCCGAATCACCAAGGAAGTGTTGAAAAAGAAAAACAACACTGGAGGCATCACTTTGCCAGATTTCAAGCTCTATTACAAAGCTGTGAGCACCAAGACAGCATGGTACTGGCACAAAACAGACATCTAGACCAATGGAACAGAATAGAGAACCCAGATATGGACCCTCCACTCTATGGTCAAATAATCTTTGACAATGCAGGGAAAAACATGCAATGGAAAAGACAGTCTCTTCAATAAATGGTGCTGGGAAAATTAGACAGCCACATGTAGAAGAATGAAACTCGACCATTCTCTAACACATACACAAAGATAAACTCAAAGTGGATGAAAGACCTCAATGTGAGACAGGAATCCATCAAAATCCTAGAGGAGAACATAGGCAGTAACTACTATGACATCGCCCACAGCAACTTCTTTCAAGATACATCTCCAAAGGCTAGTGAAACAAAAGCAAAAATGAACTTTTGGGACTTCATCAAGATAAAAAGCTTCTGCACAGCAAAGGCAACAGTCAACAAAACAAAGAGGCAACCCACAGAATGGGAGAAGATATTTGCAAATGACACTACAGATAAAGGGCTGGTATCCAAGATCTGTAAAGAACTTCTCAAACTCAACACCCAAAAAACAAATAATCAAGTAAAAAAATGGGCAGAAGATATGAAAAGACTTCTCTGAAGAAGACATACAAATGGCTAACAGACACATGAAAAAATGTTCATCCTCATTAGCCATCAGGGAAATCCAAATCAAAACCACATTGAGATACCACCTTACACCAGTTAGAATGGCCAAAATGGACAGGGAAAGAAACAACAAATGTTGGAGAGGTTGTGGAGAAAGGGGAACACTCAGGCGCCTGGGTGGCTCAGTCATTAAGCATCTGCCTTCGGCTCAGGTAATGATCCCAGGGTCCTGGGATCAAGCCCCACATTGGGCTCCCTGATTAGCGGGAAGCCTGCTTCTCCTTCTCCCACTGCCCCTGCTTGTGTTCCCTCTCTTGCTGTGTCTCTCTCTGTCAAATAAATAAATAAAATCTTAAAAAAAAAAAAGAATGGGGAATGCTCTTACACTGTTGGTGGGAATGCTAGTTGGTATAGCCACTTTGGAAAACAGTGTGGAGGTGCCTCAAAAAACTAAAAATAGAGCTACCCTATTACCCAGCAATTGCACTCCTGGGTATTTACCCCAAAGACACAGATGTAGTGAAAAGAAGGGCCATATGCACCACAATGTTCATAGCAGCAATGTCCGCAGTAGCCAATCTGTGGGAAGAGCCAAGATGCCCTCAAAAGATGAATGGATAAAGAAAATGTTGTCCATATATACAATGGAATATGACTCAGGCATCAGAAAGGATGAATACTGAACTTTTACATCAACATGAATGGGATTGGAGGAGATTATGCAAAGTGAAAGAAGTCAAGCAGAGAAAGTCAATTATCATATGGTTTCACTTATTTGTGAATATCATCCTCAATGGGGAAACATAAGGAATAGCATGGAGGACACTAGAGAAGGAAGGGAAAATAAAGAGGGACGGAAATTGGAGGGAGAGGTGAACCACGAGCGACTATAGACTCTGAGAAACAAACAGGGTTTTAGAGGAGAGGGAGAGGGCAGATTGGTTAGTCCGGTGGTGGATATTTTTTTTTTAAATATTTTATTTATTTATTTGAGAGAGAGAGTGAGAGAGAGAAAGAGCACAAGAGGGGGGAGCAGGAGAGGGAGAAGCAGACTCCCTGCTGAGCAGGTAGCCCGATGTGGGACTCGATCCCGGGACTTCAGGATCATGACCTGAGCCGAAAGCAGTCGCTTAATCAACTGAGCCACCCAGGCACCCCCAGCGATGGATATTAAGGAGGGCATGTACTGCATGGAGCCCTGGGTGTTATTTGAAAACAATGGATCATGGATCACCACATCAAAAACTAATGATGTATTGTATGGTGACGAACATAATATAATAAAATTATAAAAATTAAAAAAAAGGAAATCTCTGGAGAATACAAATTTCAGCAAAGAACGTGGTTCGTCAAGGCAGTAGCCATCCAGCTTGTACATGTTGCAGTGTCAGGAAAGTGCCACATCCTTCCCTCATAAGAACAAGACTATGGAGAATGCCACATTTCTGTAACAACTGGTTTCCAGAAAAGAAAGCAATTTCCAATATATGTTTGATTGGCAAGTTGCAATGTCCTGTCTGGGAGAAACAGGTCCATGGAGACTGCAACTTTCTGCCCACCACAAATTTCTTCGAAAAGGAAGCTTTTTAGCATATACTTGTGGAAGCATCAGGAGAGTTCCATAACCTTCCCTCTGAGAAACAAGACTGTGGAGAATGCCACTTACCAGTAACATCTTGTTTCCAGAGATGAAATGATTTCCAGTATCTGGATGGAAGGAGAGGCCAGGTGGCATTTTTCTGTTACAAAGAAAACAGTCTGTGGAGGCTGCAACTTTCCGGAGCACCTAGATTCTTCAAGTGAGAAGCTTCCTAGCCTATATTTTTTGAAGTATCAGGATAATGCCACATCCTTCCCTCTGAGAAACAAGACTGTGGAAAATGACGCTTTCCACTAACATATTGTTTCCAGAAGAAAAGTGATTTCCAATATATGTGTGGATGTCTAGGGAAGATGGTTTGTCCTTACACTTAGAAACAAGACTGTGGAGAAATGAACCTTTCAGAGAACCACAAGTTTCACTAGTGAGAAGCCTTCTAGCATGTATGTGTTGAAGCGTCAGGAATGTGACATAACCTTCCCTCTGGAAACAAGCTTGTGGAGAATGCCATTGAGAGCCAACATTTTGTTTCCAGATGTCTAAGCCATTTCTATTATATGTATGGAAGGATAGACAAGGTCCAATATCTCTGTATTGGAGTAACAAGTCTGTGGAGAACGCAATTTTGAGAAACACAAGTTTCCTCAAACAAGAAGCTTTCTAATATCTATGTGTAAAAGCATTAGGATGTGCTATATATTTCCTTGTGAGAAACAAGAGTGTGCAGAATGTGACTTCCACTAACACTTTGTTTCAAGAAGAGAAAGGAGATTTCCAATACATGAGTGGAATCTAGAGTAGTGGTGATGTCCTCACACTTAGAAACAAGTCTGTGGAGCATGTACCATTCAGAGAACCACAAGTTTCTCCAGCGAGAAGCATTCTAGCATATATGTGTTGAAGCATCTGAAACATGCCCTATCCTTCCCTCTGTGTACAGTCTCTGGGAAATGCAACTTTCCCCTAAGAGGATGTTTGTTCCAGTGAGAATCTTTCTAGCATGTTTGTCTAGAGGCATGGATAAAATGCCATATCCTTTGCACAAAGAAGTCTGTGAATAAAGCAAGTTTCAATGAAGAACACGGCAATTCAAACCAAATCCCTTCTAACAGATATATGTGTTGTAGCATTAGGAAATGCCTTATGTTTCTGTTTCAGTTTTGCAGTTTCTAAGTTTCCAGGAAGGCATCCATTTCATTCTGATTGCTCAGTTTATTGGCATAGAGTTGTTGATAATAATTTCTAATACTTGTTTCTAATTCCTTGGTGTTAGTCGTGATCTCTCCCCTTTCATTCATAATTTTATTAATCTGGATCTTTTCTCTTTTCTTTTGGATAAGTCTGGCCAGTGGTTTATAAATCTTATTAATTCTTTCAAAGAACCAGCTTCTAGTTTCGTTGATCTGACCTAGTGTGTTTCTGGTTTTAATTCATTGATCTCTGCTCTACCCTTAATTATTTCTCTTCTAATGCATGGCTTAGGCATTGTTTGTTGCTTTTTCTCTAGTTTCTTTAAGGTGTAGAGTTAGGTGGTGAATTTGGGGTTTTTCCATTTTTCCAAGCAAAGGATACGACACTTTCCTAATGCTACAACACATATATATGTGTTAGAAGGGATTTGGTTTGAAGTGTCATGTTGTTCGCTGAAACTTGCTTTATTCACAGACTTCTTTCCCAGAGTGAAGGATATGGCACTTTCCCCGTGCCTCTAGACAAACATGCTAGAAAGCTTCTCACTGGAACACACTTCCTCTTAGGGGAAAGTTGCATTCCCCAAAGACTGTGTTCACAGAAGGACAGATAGGGCATGTTTTGGATGCTTTAACTTATACATGCAAGAATGCTTCTCGCTTGAGAAACTTGTGATTCTCTGAAAGGTGCCAGCTCCATAGACTTGTTTTTAAGCATAAGTACATCAGGCCTACCCTAGACTTCCATACCTATATTGGAAATCATTTTTCCTTCTGGAAACAAGGTGTTAGTGTAGTGTCACATTCCGTGCAGTCCTGCTTCTCAGAAGGAAATATATGCCACATCTTGAGGCTTCCATTCATATATGTTAGAAAGCTTCTTGTTTGAGGGAACTTGTGTTTCCTGGAAGTTGCATTGTCCACAGACTTGCTACTCCAACACTGGGACTTGCACCGAACCTCTCCTTCCACTCCAATACTGTAATCATTTGATCTCTGGAAACAAGATGTTATCTATAAGTGGCATTCTCCACAGGCTTGTTTCTCAGAGGAACGGATATGTAACTAACCTGATGCTTGAAAACATACATGTTAGAAAGCTTCTCATGGGGAAAAAAATTGTTGTTCCCTGAATGTTATATTCTGCACAGACTTGTTTCTTTCTTTTTTTTTTTTTAAGATTTTATTTATTTATCTGAGACAGAGAGAATGAGAGAGACAGCACATGAGAGGGGGGAGGGTCAGAGGGAGAAGCAGGCTCCCTGCCAAGCAGGGAACCCAATGCGGGACTCGATCCCGGGACTCCAGGATCATGACCTGAGCCAAAGGCAGTCGCTTAACCAACTGAGCCACCCAGGCGCCCTGCACAGACTTGTTTCTAAGCATCAGGGTCATGGCCCCTCTCTGTACTTCCCAATGGATTTAAAATTGGTCCTCTCTTCTGATATCAAGATGGCAGTTAAGGTTTCCATTCTCCACAGGCTTGTTTTTCAGTTTTAGTTACGGCAGTTTCCTCATATTACACACCTGCTTTGGAAAAGGCTTCCATCTTCTTGCAGCAAGAGGTTACTTGAATGCTATTCTAAAGAGTTTGTTTTCACTGAAAAAAAAGGATAGGACACCTTCCTGATGCTTCCACACACACATGTTTGAAGGCCTTTCGCTATAGACACTTGTGGTGCTCTAAAAGGTGCATTCCCACAGTCTTGTTTTTAAGTGTAAGAACAAAGCACCTTACCTAGACTTCCACACATGTATCAGAAATTGCTTTCTCTTCTGAAAAGAAGACATTAGTGGAAAGTCGCATTCTGCACAGTCTTCTTCCTCTGAAGGGAATATATATCATATCATGAGGTTTCCATACATATATCCAAGAAACCCTCTCATTGAGGGAATTTGTGTTTCCTGGATATGTATTTTCCAAACACTTGTTACTCCAACACGGGGACATAACACCTTCGCTATTGGCCCACACATATACTGGAAATAGCTTAGAAATCTGGAAACAAGATGTTATCTACAAGTGGAATTCTCCAAAGTCTTGTTTCTCAAAGGAAAGGATATGGCACTATCCTGTTGCTTGAACACATGCATTCTAGGACGCTTCTTATAGGAAGAAATTTGTTTTTCTCTGAAAGTTATATTCTTCAAAGACTTGTTTCTAAGCATCAAGGTCAAGGCCCCTTGCCTATACTTCCACACATAGATTTGAAATTGGTTCTATCTACAGGTATAAAGATGGCAGTTAAGAGCTCCATTCTCCACAGTCTTATTTTTTGAAGTTCATTTAAGCAGTTTGGTCATAGTCCACACATGTATTTGGAAAGGCTTATATCCTCAGGAAGCAAGAGTTTACTTGATCCATGTATTCTAAACAAACTGTTTCCCCTGAAGGAAGGATAGGGCACAATCATGATTCTTCAACTCAAACACGCTAGAAGGCTTCTCCCTAGATACACATGTCGTTCTCTGAGAGATGTATTCTCAACAATCATGTTTCAAAGAGTAAGGAAAACCACCTTCCCTATATGTTCACAGATATATTGGAAATTCCTTTTCTCTTTTGGAAAAAAGATGTTAGTGGACAGTGAGATCCTCAATCATCTGGTATCTCAGAGGAAAGAATATGGCACTATCGTGATATTTCCATGCATAGAGGTTAGAAAGTTTCTAGCTTGAAATACCATGATGTTGCTGAAATTGCCATCTCCACAGCATTCTTTCTCTAAGCAAAGGATATGGAATTTCCTCATACTGCAACACATGTATTTGTTTGAAGGGATTTGCTTGGAGATGTTGTGTTCTTCACTGAAACTTGCTTTATTCACAGACTTCTTTCTCTGAGTGAAGGACATGGCACTTTGCCCATGCCTCTAGACAAACATGGTACAAAGACTCTCACTGGAGTGAATGTCCTCTTAGGGGAAAGAGACTTGCATGGGAAGTGGCATTCTCCAAGGGCTTGTTTCTCAAGGGAAGACTATGGCACTATCGTGATGCTTCCACAAATATAGGGTAGGTAGCTTCTCCTTTGGAAACTCATGATGTGGCAGCAATTGCAATCTCAACAGAATTCTTTCTCCAAGAGAACAATACAGCACTTTCCTAATGCTACAACACATATTTGTTGGAAGGGATTTGGTGTGATGTGTCGTGTTCTTCACTGAACCTTGCTTTATTCACAGACTTCTTTCTCTGAGCAAAGGGTATATGGCACTTTCCGCTTGCCTCTAGACAAACATGCTAGAGAGCTTTTCCCTGGGACAAACTTCCTCTTAGGGGAAGAATACATACCCCAGAGACTGTATTCACAAAGGGAAGGGTAAGGCAAGTTTCCATAGCTTCAGCACAGACATGCCAGAATGCTTCTCACTTGAGAAACTTGTGGTTCTCTGAACAGTGCATGCTCCACACACTTGTCTCTAAACATAAGGACATCACCCCTACATACACTAGACTTCCACGCATATATCAGAAATCACATTTCTCTTCTGGAAACATGATGTTAGTGGAAGTTTTATTCTGCCTAATCTTGTCTGCCAGAAGGAAATATATGCCATGTCCTGAGGCGTCTAACCATTTATGTTAGAAAGCCTCTCGTTTGAGGGAACTTGTGTTTCCTGGAGTTTGCATTGTCCACAGACTTGTTACTACAACACTGGGGGACACTGCACCTTGCCTGTCCTTCCACACGTATCCTGGAAATCACTTAGAACCCTGGAAACAAGAGGTCATCTCTAAGTGGCAGTCTCCACAGGCTTGTTTCCCAGAATGAAGGATATGGAACTATCCTGATGCTTGAACAAATCCATGCTAGAAGGCTTCTCAGGGAAGAAATCTGTGGTGTGCTGAACGTTCTCTTCTCCACAGACTCATTTCTATGCATAGGGTCCTAGCCCCTTGCCTATGCTTCCACACACAGCTTTGAATATGGTTCTATCTTCTGACATCCAGATGGCAGTTAAGAGTTCCATTCCCCATGGTCTTGTTCTTCAGAGTTTCAGGTATGGATGTTTCCTCATGATCCTACACCTGCAAAGGAAAATAGTTGTATCTTCAGGAAGCAAGAGGTTACATGTACGTTGTATTCGAAACAGACTCTTTCAGTCTGAGGGAAGGGTAGGCACCTTCCGGATGCTTCCACACATACATGCCACAAGGCTTCTCACTAGAGACACTTGTGGTGTTCTGAAAGTTGCACTCTCCACAGTCTTGTTTCTAATCATAAGGACACTGCCCCTTCCATATACTTCCACACAGATATTAGAAATGGCTTTTCTCTTGGGGAAACAAGATGTGAGTGGACAGTGGGATCCTCCATCATCTGGTATGTTGGAGGAAAGAATATGGCACTATCATGATGTGCCATAGAGGCTAGGAACTTTCTGGCTTGAAAAACCACGATGTTTCTGAAATTGCCTCCTCCACAGCATTCTTTCTCTAAGGGAAGAATACGGCATTCCTCATGCTACAACACATGTATCTGTTCGAAGGGATTTGCTTGCAAGTGTCATGTTCTTCACGGAAACTTGCTTTATTCACAGCCTTCTTTCCCTGAGCGAAGGACATGGCACTTTGCCTGTGCCTCTAGACAAACGTGGTACAAAGATTCTCACTGGAGTGAACTTCCTCTTAGGGGAAAGTTGCATTGCCCTGAGACTTGATTCACAGAGGGAAGGATGGGACATGTTTCGGAGGCTTCAACACATACATGCTACAATGCTTCTCGCTTGAGAAACTTACGATTCTCTGAATGGTGCATGCTCCCCAGCCTTGCTTCTAAGCATAAGGACATTGCCTCTTTCCTAGACCTCCACACATGGATTGGAAATTGCTCTTCTCTTCTTGAAACAAGATGTTCATGGAAAGTGGCATGCTCCACAGCCTTGTTTCTCAGAGAGCAGGGTATGGCATTATCCTGGTACTTCTCACGAATATAGACTAAGAAGCTTCTCGCTTGAGGAAACGAGGTGTTCGTGAATGTGGCAGTCTCCATGGACTGTTTTCTCCATGACAGGGACATGCCACTTAGTCTCTCCTTCCATCCTGTGAAAGAAATTGGTTGACCTCCGGAAACAAGATGTTACTGGTAAGTGGCATTCCAGTCTTGTTTCTCAGAAGCAAGGAGATGGAACTCTCCCAACTCTGTGCTGAAAAGCTTCCTTTTGGAAGAAACTTGTTGTGGGCTAAAAGTTGTACTCTCCATGGACCTGGTTCTCCCAGACAGGGACAGGGCACCTTGCCTTTGCTTCCACACTGGACTGGAAATCACTTTCTCTTCCGGATACCAGATGCTCCTGGAATGTGGCATCCTCCACAGTCTTGTTTCTATTATGGGAGGTTATGGCATTCTCCTGACACTGCAACATGTACAAGCTAGAAGGCTACACCCTTGTTTCCATTCTCCGCAGTCTTGTTTCTCAGAGTTCTCATTAGGGCAGTCTCCTCAGGATGACACACCACCCTGGAAAAGACTTGTACCTCCTGTAAGCAAGAGTTACTGGAACATTGTCATAAACAGAGTGTTTTCACTGACGCTTGTGACAGTGACCAATGTTTCATGGTTAGTGCCTCTGTTTCGGGTTGTGCTGCAAAAGTCACCCCGGCCTAGGCTGCTACACAGGATGCTATCATAGTCTTGTCTGAGTGGTCAAACAGGATGCTAGTGTGGTTTTGGCTGAGCTGTCCTGGCTCCGCTCCCTGCTTTCCTGATGGGGACCCTGGCCCTGACACCCTCAGCATCCAGTTGACTCCTGACATCTGGGGCTCCCTGATCACCCAAAGCATTCCCCCCAGCCAACCTCTGCCTCACCCTTCTGTCCAGGCCTGGTGTCAATGTCACGCCATTGCCCAAGCACTGGCAGGAGATACTAAGAAGTGGGGGACCCTGTGCCCACCTCTCCCCCAAGCATTTCATCCTCGGCAACACCCTACCAAAGGGCACAAGCATAGAGGACTGCCCTGCGGTCCCCCGAAATGGCAAAGCCTAGGACCCCTTCAGACTGTGTGCCAACATGGGAGCTGTCCCGCTCCCACTTTGGATTATGAGGTCACACTTTCATCTGAGCAGCACAAGCAGGGCCAGGTGCCAGCAGGCAGGAGCCCCTCAAGGGGACACCAGCATTTCAGACCAAGAAGCTGAGAAGACGGATCTCGCCCGCAGTCCCGAGAGCCAAGCCTTCCCTCCTAGAGCCTCAGGAGCCTCCGCCCACCCTGGAAGGGGCACGGCTAGGCCGCAGAGATCATCCAATCCACAACCTGACTCCGAACAGGCGATCCGTACTGCATATACCGACAGGCACAAGAAGCCTCTGTGCAGTTTGACTGCCAAACCCTTGTGCGGGAAAGAGCCGCCGCAGTTCCCGGGAGTTGTGGAGCGGGGAGCCCCAAGGGGTGGGGCTCGGTGGAGTGCAGGAAGGTGAGTATGGCTCCGTCACCCTCAGGGCCGCTGCCCTCGCAGCCACTTTAGCTGGGGATGGAGAAGAGCCTCGTGGGGCAAATGCTCAAACCTCCCCACTCTGCTGGCAGCGGATGCAGTCTTCTGCCAGCTTCCCGAAGCAGAGGCGTCTAGGGCAAGCAGACGCCCGCTCGGGGGTGGAGCACCCCAGGGGCTCACCTCACCGCCTCCCGGCTGAGGCTTGCGACAGGTACTCTGAATGCTCCAGGTCTTTCCATGGACCTACGCAGAGAAGGCTAAGGGATATCAGCCACGGATGTCATCATGGGACACACAGCACAGGGGAATGTGGCCCGGCCCTTGCACTTATCAACCGTGCTACCCCTGACCCTCCCCTCGGTCTGCACTGGGGAGGACCCCACACGAGGTCCCTATGGAAAGAGGTGGCTAGGGATCCTGGGGAGGGTGGGTGCATGAGTGTGATTGTCAGGACATGTGAGTGAGTGAGGGAGCCTTCGGGTGGGTGGATGGGTGAGTGTGTGCCTGAGTGACTGAGTGTGCGTATATCGGGGGATGGGAGTGAGCGAAGGAGTGTGTGTCTGGGGGGGTGACTGAGAGTGAGTGTGTGTGTTGGGGTGTGGGAATGCCTGAATGAGTGTGTGTGAGGGGGGATGACTGAGTGTGCACCCGAATGCGCATCCGACAGGGTCTGTGTGTGTGTGTTGGGGGGATTCTATCTTTCGCCACCAACTTAGACCCTCGCCCTGCCCCCTGTCTCCGAACGGGAGTGTTACCTTTCCTACCCTCCCACCTCCCTCTGTCCCCTCTCCCACCATCCCTCCATATGGCCTGACCCCCGCTCCCCAACATTGTTGCTGGTCCTCAGAGGCTGACCGTGTCAGCAAGAGCCTGTGCACGTTCCTAGGCCTATGAAGAGCACCAGCGCTGGGTTCCACTGAGTAATGGACCTTGGGTTCTCCGCTCACCGGCCCCGTGGCATGTGCAGTGGATGTGTCTGAGGACACCCACCGGAGAGCATCCCTGGAGGACTGTCGTCGCCATCCACCGAACCTGGGTCCTGGACACGTTCGGCCCTGGCTCGTCGCTCCCTTTCCTTGCACTCCCTCAGTTCCCCAGGGAAGAGATGAGCCCCAGTTAGCTGGTCTTTGTCTCATTTCCTCTCCCTTCCCGGCCCCACCACACCCCCAGGGGAATGACCTCTGCACCCTGGAACACCCACGGTCCTCATTACACAGGCATATGCCGCTGGACCTGCACCCACAGACACGCACCCACACACGACCTCATGCCAACACACATACACGCAACGCACACACACCCAACGTTTTTCAGCACACAGGTATGCACGCATGACCACCCAAGACACACACACACGTGTTCATGTAACACACACACACTAACCATGCACACAATCTCCAACACAGAGGCATGAACAGGTGGCTACACACGTGCGTGTGAACACACACACACACAATCACCCAAGGGCCTGCGAACACAGACACACAACAGACACCCTTGCACATGAAAGCACACATACACTCAACACTCACACGGAAGGTCTGTCACACACGTCCATACATACGGAGCCCCGCAGAAAATCCCAAACCCAGGTGCGCCTGAAAACACACACACATCCAATACACCCATGGACTAGCACAGACAGTCATGTAGATCTCTGCTTACAAAAACACACACGTACAGGTGCACTGGGAAACACACACACACCATGCAACACACACACGGTCCCCGCACACACAGGCATGCACTCTTGGCCGCACAACCACGTGCGTGGAAAGACACACTCAGGAAACACACACCCACCACTTTGCGTCTCCAGTACACAGGCATGCACACTTGCCAGAAACACACACGTATGTGCACATGAAACACCCCCACACACACAAACACACACACAACACTGGGAAGCACACACAGGCACGCACACTTGGCACACACACACACATGCATGCATGCAAACACGCGCAGGAAAAAATATAAACACACACGGTGCCCGTGCACACACACCCACGCGTGTGCAAACACACACTCAGGCAACCCACCAACACACAAGGTCTGTGGCACACAAGCATGCACACTTGGCCACACACATCGACACATACGTGGTCATGCAAACACGCACATGCAACACAAACACCCAGCGTCCTTACACACTGGCAGGCACACATGGCCTTGCAAACCATACACCCGTGCCCCTGCAAACACACACTCCCAAAACACACACCAAGACACGTGGCCTCCGGTCCACAGTTATGCACTCTTGCTACACAGTGTGCATGCAAACACACACACAGTGCACAAACACACATGATCCCCAGCACAGAGGCAAGCTCAGGTGGCCGCATGCCCAAGCACACACACACGCACACACACACACATACGAACGTAGACCTGCGCATGCACCCCCCTGACACACAGCCCACTCACAAAGCTGCAGTGCCCACCACTCACACCTGCCTTCCCTCACACATCCATGGAACTGTCCCCTGTGGGTGGCTGGTATGGCGCGGGAGGGCGTGGGTCCACAGAGACCGCGAGGGACGGCCTCCTCCTTAGTCCTCCCGGGACGCGTGGGTTTTGCGGTGCTCCTGACCGGAGGCAAGCACGGGGCCGCATCACAGCAGTGCGGGGCACACTTCCAGGAGCAAGGGCACTGGGCGAAGCTCCCCAAGTGGCGTCATCACAGCGGTACCAGGAGCCACCAGGCCATGGCGGCCCCGCTCGCCAGGACCCTTCCCCGCCTGTGTGCCCTGCCCTAAAGAACAAGGCTCCCATGAAGACAGGTCTGCCTTTTCCCGTCCTCCTCCCAGACCCTGCCTAGGAAGGGCGGGGCTCTGTCCCCATGCCAAGCCCCGCCCTGCCCTGCCCCCATGCTGAACATCACCGCCACACATGGAATCCCACAAGCTGGGGGTTGGAGGATCCCACCAGGCTGACTGCCTCCTCGCCATGCCCTGGGTCCAAGTACAAACCCACACCCAGGGGCGCCTGGGTGGCTCAGTCGTTAAGCGTCTGCCTTCGGCTCAGCTCAGGATCCCGGGATCCTGGGATCGAGCCCCACATCAGGCTCCCTGCTCGGCGGGGTCCTGCTTCTCCCTCTCCCACTCCCCCTGCTTGTGTTGCGTCTCTCACTGTGTGTCTCTCTCTCTGTCAAATAAGTAAATAAAATCTTAAAAAAAAAACACACCCACACACAGACACAAAGCGCTTCTTAACTTGTTTATGTCTCTCCCGCCGTTCCTTCAGATACATGCTGGATACTCTCCAGGGCTGCCACTGGTGATCGTTTCCCCCATTTCTGTCCTGTGCGGACAGAGCACCAGGTAGACTCGTCCACCCATCTCTCACAGCGGTGGACGTCTCCTCGACTTCTTGTTGTTGGTCAGACTCTGATGTTCTGCGGTGTCCACACCCATACAGCTGCCATGCCCCCGACACACACACACACACACACACACACGTTAGGGATTCGTGAAACTGCAGATTGCCACGGATAGCCAACACGGTGTTCAGAGTGTCCCCTGTGCTTCCCCACGGGGAAGCCCTTCAGTCATCAGCTGGTGCTCCAGCCACAGCCAGATGGCTGTGCGCATGGCTCTCCCAGCTTTCCCCGCCGGGTGCGGGACGGATTGAGGAGGCCGCCTAGCAGGATCCGGGATGCAGGGACCGCCCACTCCCTAACGTCGCCCCCCCGCCCCCCCGCAACAACCCGCCTCTCCTTAAAAGAGAGGAACCGCACACAGATAATTGGCCTGAAATTCGCAAGGAGCCAAGGTCCACGGCCATCGTCGTGCTTACAGAACTACTAGCACAACCCCGGTGAGGTCCGGGATTGGGACTCGGTGGCATGCTCACGGGCCGGGCAAGTAGCCTAAGGAGGAACTCTGGGTTTGTTCTTTCGTCAAAGGCACTGGTACGACTCGCTCCCACCGTACTTTCCTCTGCCGGGTCCTTCATCTTTGCTTTCTCCCTCCTTGTCTGACTTTCGCGCTCCCTTTCTCTGTGTCTTCCTTCTCGCCTCACCGTAAGCGCCAGGGATGTCCGAGCTCCAGCATAATGGTGCACGGAGCCTGCTTTTATCCGTCTTCCTGAGGAGCTGTGGCCGGTGGGCAGCTCTGCTGTCTTGGGTGCCCCAGCTCTGCTACAAGTTCTTCCTTGGTCTGTCTGTCACTGAGTGCAGTACCCCGAGGGAGGGGATGGCAAAGTGAGCATTGGCAGCACACCGTGCCCTTTCTCCGGTACTCACGAGGTCCTATGGGACCGTCCCACACCTCATGCCGCTCCGCTCCAGGGAGGCAAACGTGAACGGATACGATGCACGCCGCTTCAGGTGCCAGGAAGGCCCAGTGGGGAATGGCACGGCCGAGGGCGTTGGGATTGCATGGTAGGAGGTCCTCACGTGTACATAAGAGAAATGGGTCGGCGCGCCTGTGGTGGAAGGGGAGCATTTTGACTGGAAAGAGGCAGGAGGAACCCCCTTTGGGGTTAATTGAAGGGTTTTTGGCGGTAGCACGTGACACTGTTTCAAACTCTATTTGTCAACGCAAACGAGGAACCCTGCAGGGATAAAAACGCACGGCCATCTCGGGGGGAGAAGCACATATTTCTGAGAGTGTCCCTGAGACAGCCCAGTCTGTGGGTTTACTGCTATAGTCCAAACTGAATTAGTTCTTTTAAACTTGCCCAAGTCACTAAATGAGGGTCCCAAGGAAATACTGCACCAAAAACAGCGTATCCTTGGAGATCGAGAAGACTGGGGGTGGGGGGCTGTACAGGGAGAGGGGGAAGAGAGGGAGCGGCGTGGAGAAGGAGGAGAGAGGGTGGACAGAGGGAGAGGAATATGGAGGGCGAGGAGGGGTGCAAGGGAGAGAGGAGGGCAGAGGAGGAGGGAGGCATGGGGACTGGGAGACAGTGGGACAGGAGGGATCGGGAGGGAGAAGAGGAGAGAGGGAAGGAAGGTAGTACAGATGGATGAAAAGATCTGAATCCTTACACTGAAAAACAAAATTTTCTCAAAAATTTTCAGCTATGTTAGTCACACTCACTGTCCTCTAAAGTATTTTTTCCCAGTGTTTTTTGGTATCTTTTTATCAGGATAATGCCGTCCTTATAAAATGAATTTGAACACTTTCTATTTTATATTTTGGAACTCTTTGAGATGATTACCTATGAATTCTTTTCAAATGTCTCTTAGAACTCTTCTGGTAATCAATCTGGCCTGGTCTTTTGTTTTTTGAGTGATTTTTGATACTGTATTCAAAGTGTTTGCTGGGTAGTTGTCTCTGAAATTTTCCACTTGTTTCTGTTTTTGAGTTGTTAGTATATTTCTAGAAATTATCCATTTCTTCTAGGCTATCCAAATTTTTACAGATAGGTGTTCATAATTTTCTCTTATATCTGCTTATATGTCTATGTTGTTTCTTATCTAGATTTTATTCATTTGAATCCTTTTTTTCTTGACTAGTCTACCTACTGTTTTATCAGTTTGGTGATTTTTTAAAGAACTAGTTCCTGTTTTTATTGATTTGTTCCATTGTTTTATTTTAGTTTCTAGGTCACTTAATTAATGTCTAGCCTGTATTATTTTTCCTTTTCCATGTTTTAGGTTTTATTCACTGTTCTTTTTTTTTTTTTAAAGATTTTATTTATTTATTTGAGAGAGAGAATGGAAGAGAGAAAACGAGAGAGGGGAGGGTCAGAGGGAGAAGCAGACTCCCTACTCAGCAGGGAGCCCGATGCGGGACTCAGTCCTGGGACTCCAAGATCATGACCTGAGCCAAAGACAGTCACTTAACCAACTGAGCGACCCAGGTGCCCTTCACCGTTCTTTTTGGATTATTTTTTAAGTGTAAATTTAGTCAGGGTTAGCTTGTTTGTGGGAGATTTGTCTTGCTTCTTGAAGTAAGACTCTATTGTTATAACTTCTCTCCCAAGACTGCTTTTGCTACATCCCAAATGTTTTGGATGATGTGTTTTCTTTTTTTAAAAAAGATTTTATTTATTTTTTTGACAGACAGAGACAGCGAGAAGGGGAACACAAACAGGGGGAGATGGAGAGGGAGAAGCAGGCTTCTTGCTGAGCAGGGAGCCCGATGAGGGGCTTGATCACAGGACCCCGGGATCATGACCTGAGCCGAAGGCAGATGCATAATGACAGCCACTCAAGTGCCCCTTGGATGATGTGTTATCATAGTCCTTTGTTTCCATATATTTTGTTTTTCTTCTTTGATTTGCTACTTCACTTACTCATTTTTTGGTACCATGTTATTTAACCTCCATGTATTTGTGGTCTTTCCAGATTTTTTTGTTTAACTTCTACTTTTGTAGAGATGCATTGTATGATTTCAATCTAACTTGTTGAGATTGGTTTTGTGGCCTAATATGTGATCTCTTCATGAGACTTTTCCATGGGCACTGGAAGCAAAGGTGTAATTCTGCTGCCTTAGACAGAAATGCCCTGAATAGGTGTGTTAAGGCCACCCAGTCCAGTATGTCATTTCAGCCGTTGTGTCCTTGTTCCTCTTCTACTTAGATGATCTGTCCTTTGCTGTGAGTGGGAGTTCATGTCCCCTACTAGGATCATTTCCTTGTTATGAATGAGTGGCTTTAAGGTGGTGATTAATTGCTATGTGGCTGCTAAGTGGCTGCTCCTACATGGCTGCTCCTATCATCATAGGGGCATATATATGTACCATTGTTAGACATTCTTGTTGGGTAGGCCCTGTTTGTAAATTATAGTGTCCTTCTTCACATCTTCTCATGGTCTTAGGCTGAACATCTCATTTGTCTAAGAGAAGTATGGCTACTCTAGCTTACTTTGGATGTCTGTTGGTATGACAAATGCTTCTCCATCCTGTCTCTGTCCATGAGGAGGTGCCTTGGGGCCAGACATGAGTCTTTTGTATGACAGCTCTCCATCGTCTTGTTGCATTGTGGTTTCACGTGATTTGGTGTGGTGTGGTGTGCATTTTCTAGATCCTGCTGCTGCGAGTCTCTCGACTGGAGCATTTAGTCCATTCACATTTAGAGTAGTGGTGGCAACATACAAATTCAGTGCCATGGTGTAAGCTGTAAGGTCATTGTATCTGTAGATTGTGACTGTTCCTTTCTGGGCTTTGTGACTTTTGGTGTCGTTTTGTGCTCAGTGGGTCTGCTTTACTATTTCTTGCAGGGCTGGTTTAGGGTTCCCATTATTTGTTGGTCATGGCAATTCTTGATCTCTCCTTCTCTTCTGAATGACAGCCTTGCTGGATCAAGGATCCTTGGCTTCATATGTTTGCCATTGAGAACAAAATGCCAGTCCTTTCCTGGCCCACCAGCTGTCTGTGCACAGGTCTGCTGCAGTCCTTCTGTGTCTACCCTTGTTAGTTCAGGGCCTTTCTCCCAAGCTGCTTTCAGACTGTTCTCATTCTCCCTGTCATTTGCAAGTGTCAGTCTGATAGGTCGTGGGGTTGCCCTATTTTTGTAGATTTTGAGGGGAGTTCTCTGTGCCTCTTGGACTCAAATGCCAGTGTTTTCCCCAGATTAGGGAAATTCTCAGCTATCACTTCTTCCACTAACTCTTCTGCCCTCTTCCCATGCTTGTTTCTTCTGTATCTCCTGCAATAGGAATAGAAGTTTGCTTAATGTGATGGCCAAATTCCCTAAGTTGGCTTTCATGATCAAATAGTGTTCTTGTGCTCTTCTTTTCAGGTTTATTTTTCCCCGTATTTTCCCTACTAGAGCACTGATTGGCTTTTCTGCTCCAGCCATGCTCAGTTTGATGCTATCCACTTGATTCTGCCTCTTGGTCCTTGCATGTTCCACTCTGGCCAGACTAGGGTGTAGTACTTTTGTCTCCAGAGTGACAGGTTTTCTAGAGCCATTCTTTTCTTTTCTTCTTTTCTTTTCATTTGCAAGCCCAGCTAGTATGCTTTTGACCATGGTTTCAAATTCTACTTCAGACATCTGAATGATACCCATTTTGATTCAATCCCTGACTGTGAGGACGAGTTCCTATGCTTTCTTCTGGGGTGAATTTCTCCACTGGGTCCTGCTGTCCTGAAGATGAGAGGAGAAAGGAAAAGAAAGAAAAAAAAAAAAACACAAACAGGGAAACAACAAAAGTACCAGACATCCCCAGGAGACAAAAAAAATGACAACAACAAAAGTAGATCCTGGATGTGTTTTGGACCACTTGTGCAAAAAATCTAGATTGCAAGATTAGAAGGAAAATAAATACAACCAGATGAGTCAAATCTGAAACCTATATACCTGTGTGTGTGTGTGTGTATGTGTATATATACATGAAAATGAAAATTGAAAGAGAATACACAAAAAGAGTTGAAAAACTAAAAAAAACCCAAAAAACAAAAAGAACCCCACAAAAAACAATGAAAAGGAACAAATCTAAGAAAGGGATATGTATAAAGTAGAGATAAAAATGTACCAGGAATGAAGAGAAGGAATTGAAAGAACAAGAGAGTAACTGAAAAAATAATCGCAAACCAATGAAAGACCTAAAGTAGAAAGGACATTACATACTCTTGTTCCCCTAGAGCTGAAGCCTCGCAGTTCTCTCTGCTCAGGAAACTTGGTGGGAGCAGTTGTGTGTGCTGGTCTCCTGGTGAAGGGGCCTGTTGTGCTGACTGCTGGTGGGACTTGCCCTAAGGGGAAAGGCTTGTCCAGGGCATGGAGAGGCAGGACTTACTCGTGAGAGTTCCTGGACTCCAGTAGGTGGCGGTGCTTTCCTCCCTAAAGTTTTTCAGCAATGATGGGTGGAATGAAAATGGCAATGCCTCCTACTGGGTATTTACCCCAAAGATACAAATGTAGTGATCTGAAGGGGTACTTGCACCCTGATGTTTATAGCAGCAATGTCCACAATAGCCAAACCGTGGAAAGAGCCAAGATGTCCATCGACAGATGAGTGAATAAAGATATGGTATGGAGGGGGGAAAGATGGTGTAGGACTAGGGAACCCTATTTCAACTGGTCCCTGGAATTGAGCTGGATATCTACCAGATGACTCTGAGTACCCATGAAACCAGCCTCAGATGTAAGAAGATCTGGATCTCTACAAAGAGAATATCGCAGATGGTTGGTTTTGAGGTACAAAGTGGAGAGCCGTCATTCTGCGGGCAGATATCGGAGAATAAACAGCAGCGGGAGGGTGCCTGGACATGGGGATCCTATACTGCCGGTGAGTGACAGCCTCATGCGCTGCGGACGGGGCACAGACTCACAGACCAGTAGCATCGGGAAAGGACATTAGGGTGGCCCGTGGGATGGAAAACTAGACTGGCAGGGTCACGCACATGCAAACTGCAGCCCCCTGGACAGAAACCGGAGTGATGGTTGCATGCACGTGAACTGCAGCCTCCGAGATGGAAACCCGGTGCGCTGGGGTCCTGCCAGTGAGCTGCAACCCCTGGGGTGGAAAACCCAAGCACAGGAGTCGCGTGCACGCAAACTGCAGTCCCAGGGACAGAACCCCAAGTGGCGGAGTCATGCGCACATGAACTGGGGGAAGGGCTGCAGTTTTAGAAACACAAAGGGCAGAGACAAGCGCCAACCTGGAGGCAGGACTGGGAGCACTGTGGAGGGGCACACAACCCAGGACACAGCAGTTTATAGCAGCACAGACAGAAACGGAGACAGCGTGGCCTGGAGAGCTCACTGAAGAAGAGACTGAGGTCTCTCTGCTCTGAGGCAGAGGATTGGAAACAGTCTCTTCTGCTCTGACTCGCGGAAGAGACGTGGAAAGCCACCAGGGAAAGGCGCCAGAGAACAAAAGCCCCAAAGACTGATTCCCACTGAGCCCATCCCCCATCACAGGGGTGCAGGGCAACTCTGCCCAAAACAGGGTTGCCTGAGTAACAAAACGGCAGACCTTCCCCCTGAAGACAGGCTGGGAACACAAGAGGCCAGCAACCCTAAAGTCCCAAGAAAACAGGTGCATCTTGCTTGGGTTCTGGTCAATAATTTCGACTCTATACATTCCCTCAAACACCCATCAACAGAATGACTAGGAGGAGGAGCCCCCCAAACAGAATAGACTCAGAGATTATGATTTATGCTGCAGATTTACAAATGGATGCAGATATAACCAAGATGTCGGAGATGGAATTCAGGCTAGCAATTGTGAAGACAATGGCTAGAATGGAGAAATCAGTTAATGGAAACATACATTCTCTAAGGGCAGAAGTAAAAGGTGAATTGGCAGAACTTAAAAATGCTATCAATGAGATCCAACCCAATATAGATAATCTAATAGCTAGGGTAACTGAGACAGAAGAGAATAAGTGATCTGGAAGACAGTAAAATAGATAAAAAGGGAAAAGAAGAGGCCAGGGAAAAACAACTCAGAATCCATTAAAATAGAATCAGAGAAATAAGTGACACCATGAGGCGTTCCAATGTCAGAATGATTGGAATCCCAGAGGGAGTGGAGAGAGAGGGCTAGAAGATGTATTTGAGCAAGTCATAGCTGAGAACTTCCCTAATCTGGGGAATGAAACAAACATTCGAGTCCTAGAGGCAGAGAGGACCCCTCCTAAGATCAAGGAAACAGGCCAACATCCCGGCATGTAATAGTAAAACTCGCAAATCTTAGAACCAAGGAAACCATCTTAAGGGCAGTTAGGGGGAAGAGATTCCTTACATACAGAGGGAGGAACATCAGAATAACATCAGACCTATCCACAGAGACCTGGCAAGCCAGAAAGGCCTGGCAAGACATATTCAGAGTATTAAATGAGAAGAACATGCAGCCAAGAATACTTTATCTGAAAAGGCTTTCATTTAGAATGGTTGGAGAGATGCAGAGCTTCCACGACCAGCAGAAGTTGAAAGAATATGTGACCACTAAACTGGACCTGCAACAAATAATAATAAGGGGGGTTCTATAAAAGGAGAAAGACCCCAAGAGTGATCTACAACAGAAATTTACAGGGACAATCTATAAAAACAATGTCTTCACAGGAAACATGATAACAATTAATTCATATCTTTCAATAATCACTCTCAACATGAATGGCCTAAACGTTGCCATAAAATGGCACAGGGTTGCAGATTAGATAAAAACACATGACCCATCCATATGCTGTCTACAAGAGACTCATTTTGAACCTAAAGATACATCCAGACTGAAAGTGAAGGGATGGAGATCTATCGTCCATGCCAGCGGACCTCAAAAGAAAGCTGGGGTAGCAATTCTTGTATCAGACAAATTAGATTTTAAACTAAAGTCTGTAATAAGAGACACAGAAGGACACTCTGTCATTCTTAAAGGGTCTATCCAACAAGATCTAACAATTGTAAATATCTATGCCCCTAACATGGGAGCAGCCATCTACATAAGCCAACTTAAATATTGGTGCATGTTAAAAATGTTGGTGCATGTTAAAAAAAAAAAAAAAAAAAGAGAGAAAGAAAAGAAAAAAAGAAATAGTTAACCAAAATAAAGAGTCATATTGATAACAATGCATTAATTGTAGGAGACGTCAATACTCCACTCTCAGCAATGGACAGATCATCTAAGCAGAAAATCAACAAGGAAACAAGACCTTTGAATGATACATTGGACCAGATGGACCTCATAGATATATACAGACATTCCACCCTAAAACAACAGAATACTCATTCTTCTCGAGCGCACAGGAACTTTCTCCAGAATAGACCATATACTGGGTCACAAATCAGGTCTCAACTGATACCAGAAGATTGAGATTATTCCCTGCATAGTCTCAGACCACAATGCTCTAAAACTGGAACTCAATCACAAGAAAAAACTTGGCAGAAATTCAAACACTTGGAAGCTAAAGACCACTCTGCTCAAGAATGTTTGGGTCAACCAAGAAATCAAAGAAGACCTTAAACAATTCATGGAAATCAATGAGAATGAAAACACACTGGTCCAAAACCTATGGGATACTGCAAAGGTGGTCCTAAGGGGGAAATACATAGCCATCCAAGCCTCACTCAAAAAAATAGAAAAATCCCGAATTCACCAACTAATTCTACAACTTAAAGAACTAGAGAAAAAGCAACAAATGATTCCTAAGCCACACATTAGAAGAGAAATTATTAAGATTAGAGCAGAAACCAATGAATTAGAAACCAGAAACACAGTAGATCAGATCAACAAAACTAGAAGTTTGTTCTTTGAAAGAATTAATAAGATTGATAAACCACAGGGCAGACTTATCCAAAAGAAGAGAGAAAGGACCCAAAATAATAAAATTAGGAATGAAAGGGGAGAGATCATGACTAATACCAAGGAAATAGAAACAATTATTAGAAATTCTTATCAACAACTATATGCCAATAAACTGAGCAATCCGGATGAAATGGATGCCTTCCTGGAAACCAATAAGCTGCCAAGACTGAAAAAGGAAGAAATTGACAACCTGAATAGGCCAATAACCAGTAACGAGATTGAAGCAGTGATTAAAAACCTCCCAAAAAACAGGAGTCCAGGGCCTGATGGATTCCCTGGGGAATTCTACCAAACATTCAAAGAAGAAATAATACCTATGCAGCCATCAAAAGGAATGAGATCTTGCCATTTGCAATGATGTGGATGGAACTGGAGAGTGTTATACTGAGCGAAATCAGTCAATCAGAGAAAGAGAGAATCATATGACCTCACTGATATGAGGAATTCTTAATCTCAGGAAACAAACTGAGGGTTGCTGGAGTGGTGGGGGGTGGGAGGGATGGATCAGCTGGGTGAAAGACATTGGGGAGGGTATGTGCTATGGTGAGCACTGTGAAGTGTGCAAGACTGTTGAATCACACACCTGTACCTCTGAAACAAATAATACATGATATGTTAGAAGAAGAAGGAGAAGCAGGAGGAGGAGGAGGAGGAGGAAGAGGAGGAGGAGAAGAAGGAGAAGATAGCAGGAGGGGAAGAAAGAAGGGGGAAAATCGGAGGGGGAGATGAACCATGAAAGATGATGGACCTTGAGAAACAAACTGAGGGTTCTAGAGGGGAGGGGGTGGGAGGATGGGTTAGCCTGGGGGTGGGTATTAAAAAAGGGCACATTCTGCATGGAGCACTGGGTGTTATATGCAAACAATGAATCATGGAACACTACATCAAAAACTAATGATGGCAATGTATGGTGATTAACATAACATAATAATAAAAAAGGCAGCTCAATAAATAAATGTTGGTGCATGTTAAAAAAAAAAAAAAAAAGAGAGAGAAAGAAAAGAAAAAAAGAAAATGGCACTGCCTTCCCTCTCTAGTCCCGGGGCTGAAAATTCTCGCCTCCCCACTCTTGAGGGAGCCCTCTCGGAAGAGCAATCAATCACACTTGTGTCCCCTGTTTTCTGTCAGAACTCTGTATTCACATGCTTATTTAGTTATTGATTGATTTACTTATATATTTATGTATGTACTTATGTACTTATGGTGTCATGTATTTAAGTACTTACTTAATGTCATTTACATTGTTTTCTCTCAGGTTCGGGACTGAGTTTCCAAAGTCCAACTTTTAGGGACTCCCGTGGGCAGACCGCCACTTTTCCTCCCTCCTCATGTCTACCTTTGGCTGGACCCAACCCATGAAAGTGGTCACAGGATAGATCAGCACTTCCCACTTTAGGGCAACAGAGATCACAAAGCCAGCACTTAACCTCACTGTCCCCAGCAGGTTTCCACACACCTATGCCTGGGAACTGTGCAGGATCTGGGCCCCACCTATTCTTCTGGCATCACTGGGGATCCCCAGACCATGCCGTCACACCGGGGATTCTGCTCCAATGGGCAACCTCAGCACCTATAAGCCAGGCACCATGGCAGACTTCTAGAAGTCCCCAGTTTGTGCTCTGCGGCTTCTAATCCTTTGCCAGTAGCCTCCTGCAACAGCCTCCTTCCTCACTGCCCTATCTTCATCTCTGTCCCTGGGCACTCAAGTCTGCACATCTCCTACCATCCAAAACGTGTTCAGCTTTCTACTTGTAGGGAGGCACTATTACTTTGACCTCCCATTGATTTCTCAGGCTTCACAATGTTTTGATAGCTCTCTAATTGTATTTGTGGGAGGACCCAAATGTGCTGCCCCCCTACACCTCCACCAGTTGAACTCCTCCTCCAAGCCACCCCATAATTGTTTTCTGAATTTCTCTTTCTGCACCTTCCTTATTGGTGTAGAGAAATTGGACCAACCTCTGTACTGTGATGGTATATCCTGCAGCTTACCTAAATTCGTTGGCCCATTCCAGCAGATGTTTTGGTGGAGTCACTTGGGTTCCCTTTATTTGGTCTCCTTTTCTTTTTTGTAGTGAGGGCCATGACAGGGAGGGCCAGAGGAAGAGGGAGAAAGAGAATCTCAAGCAGGCTCCACACCAAGCACAGGGCCCAATGCCTGGCTCCATCTCACAACCTGGAACGCCACGATCTGATGCCTGAGTGCTCAAGAGTCCCTCGCTTTAGCAACTGACCCTCTCAGGTGCCCCTCTTTGGGGTTTTCTGTATAGACTCTCATGTCATCTGCAAATAGTGACAGTCAGCTTTCTTCCCTATCAATATGGCTGCTTTATTTCTTTCAGTTGTCTCCTTGCTGTGGCTGGGACTTCCCCTATGTTGAAAAAAAGCGGTGAGAGTGGACAAGTTGCCTTGTTTTGACCTTAGGGCGGATGCTCTCAGATAAGATTGTACCTGAGCATTCCTCATAGGTGGCCTTGACGATTCTATATTTTCATGTCTATTCCCTCTAATCCTGCTTTGGGGAGAGTTTTGATCATGACTGGATGTCTTCCTTCATCAAATGCTCTTTGGGGATCTCATGCAAGGAGCACATGGTTCTTATCCTTTCTTCTATTGATGTGGTGTATCATGTTACTTGACGTATGAAGATCGACCCACCCTGGCAACCCAGAAAGAAATTCCACTGGTGTGCGGTGAATGATTTCTTTCACATATTGGTTGGATTCAGTATGCTGGTATTCCCTTGAGGATCTTTGTTGGTATCTTCCTCTGAGGCATGAGTCTCTTCTTGGCTTTCATAGTGGTGTCTGGAGTAGTGGTGCTTTTGTGAGCGGGGTCTTGCTGGCCTCCTAGAATGACTTCCCAAGTTTTCCTTGTATTTCTCTCAGACTCACTGGAGAAGAATGGGTATTAGCTCTTCCTGAAATGTGTGTGAGAAATCCTCAGTGAAGCCATCTGATGGTCCTGGACTTTGGTTTCTTGGGCATTTTTGGAGGACAGATTCCATTTCTTTGCCGGTTATTGGTCTGTTCAAAGTTTGCATGACTTCCTGTTTCAGTTTGCATCCTGAATCTGTTTCTAGTAAGTTTGACATTTCTTCTCCATTGCCCAATTTGTTAGCATATGGCTTTCATACTACTTCTCTCTTAGACGTGTTGGAATTTTTGGGGTGGTGGATGTTACTTCTCTCTCCTTTTTGTTTATATGGGTTGGATTCCTTTCTGTTGTTTTCTTCCTAACTGTACCTAGGTTATCAGTTTTGTTAATGTTCTCAGAGAAGCATTGCCTTGTGCCATGGATCTCTTCTATTGTTTTTCAGTCTCTATATCCTTTATTTCTTCTCTAATCTTTGTGGGCTTTTTTTTTGTTTTTTTCTCTGCTGTTTTTTTGCTTTTGTTTGATCTTCCTTGTCAAGCGCCTTTTGATGGAAGGTTACTTTCTTCTTCTTCTTTTTTTTTTTTCCCAGTGAGATTTTTCTCCTTGAGGCAGGCCTGGAAGGCTCTAGAGTTCCCCCTTCAACCTGCTTGAGCTGTATCTGAAATGTTTTAGGCGGTTGTGTTATCAATTGCATTGGTTGCAAGTTACTCGTGTTTTGATGTTATTGAAATTCAAGTGATAAGTCTGATGGATTTCAGGGGTTGATTTTTGTGATTCATGGGTCGCCCAGAACACCCAGTGCTCATTGCATCAAGGGCCCTTCTCTGGGTCCATCACCCAACTGGCCCATCCCCTCACTCCCCTCCCCTCCAGCAGCCCTCCATTTCTCCCTAGAGGTAAGCATCTCCTAGGTTTTGCCTGCATCTCTGCTTTTGTCTTATTTTCTTCTAAGTCTTATTGTCTTAATTTCCCTTCCCTTCCCCGATGTTCACCAGGTTTGTTTCTTAGCTTCATCATATGAGTGAAATTATATGCTCTTTGTCTTTCCCTGACTGCTTTCACTTAGCAGAAGATCCTCAGTTCACCTCACTGCAAATGGCAAGAGCTTTGTGGATGGCTTCATGTGTTGTGGATGGCTGAGTAATCTTGCAAACTACATATGCCCACCCTTCTTTCTCCACTCACCCATCAATGGCCATCTGGCCCTTTCCCTAGTTTGGCTATGGTGGACAACACTACTCTCAAAATTGGGGTGCATGTGCCCCTTCAAGTCCCTCTTTGGGTGTCCTTTGGCTAAAGGCTTAGTCATGCAATTGCTGGATCATACACTCAGGCTCCTCTTAACTTCCTGATGCACCTCCCTACTGTTTGCCCATGTGGCCACACCACTTTGTATTCCCACCAAGACTGCAAGAGGGCTCCCTTTTCTCCACATCCTGGCCCACATCTGTTGTCTCCTGAGTTGTTCATCTGAGCCACTCTGAGTGGTGTGAGGTGGCATCTCTCTGTGGTGTGGATTTCTATTTCTGTGATGATGAGGGAGGTGGAGCATTTCTTCATGTGTTTGTTAGCCATTCGGATGTGTCTTCTTTGGAGCAATGTCTGTTCATGTCTTCTGACCCTATCTTGCCTGGATTTTGGTGTTTGGGGGGTCGAGCTGGAGAAGGTCCAACAGATTGTGGATACTAGCCCTTGATCAGATGTGTCATTTGGGCATCTCTTCTGTTCCGGAGGTTGCCTTTTAGCTTGATTGATTGTTTCCTTAGCTGTGCCCAACGCTTTAAACCTGATGATGTCCCAATTGTGCCTTTGTTTCCCTTGCCTCTGGAGATCTGTGGAGCAAGAAGTTGCTGCAGCCTAGCTCAAAGAAGATGCTGCCTGCCTTCTCCTCTAGGATGTTGCTGGGTTCCTCTCTAGCAGGTATGTCTTTCATCCATTTTGAGTTGATTTTTCTGTGTGTGGGGGAAGCGAGGGGTCCAGTATCTTTCTTCTGCATGTGGCTGTCGGTCCAGCATCCCTACCATCATCTGTGGAGGATATTGTCTTTTGTCCCTTGGATATTCTCTCCTGGTCTGTCCAAGATGACTTGACCATCAAGTGAAGGGTCCATTTCTGTCTGGGTTCTCTAGTCTGTTCCTTTGGCTTTATGTGTGTGTCTTTGTGTCATGACCATCCTGGTGGTCATACAGCCTGAAGTCCGGAATTGGGATGCCTCCAGCTTTGCTGTTCTTTCTCCACATTCCCTTGGCTCCTTGGGGGACTTTGCTGGGGGCTCTCCTCTTTGAGAAGCATTTGTTGCAGCTCTGTGAAAAATGCTGGTGTAGTTTTCATAGGGATTGCCTTAGGTGTGGACATGGCTATGGGTCGTGACTTCACCATGGTAATGGGATTTGTTCTTCAAATCCATAAGCATGGAAAGGGCTTCCAATTCTTTGTGTCTTCCTCAGTTTCTCTCATAAGTGTCCATAGTTTTCAGAGCACACATCTTTGACCCCTTCACTGAGGTATCTTATGGTTTGTGTTGCAGTTGGGAATGGGATTGATTCCTTGACATCTCTCTGGGTTGCTTCGTTGTGGGTGTGCAGAAATGCAACTGACTTCTGTGTGTTGCTTTGTTATCCTGGACAGAGGTGAATTCCTGCAGCAATTCTGGCATTTTTTTTTTTTATTCTTATTATTTTCATGGACTCTTTCGGGTAGTCTATATAGACTCTCTTGACATCTGCAGAGAGTGATCGTGTGAGTTCTTCTTTGCCAGCTTGGATGCCTTTGCTTTCTTTTGGTGGTCTGATTGCAGAATCTATGCCTTTGGGGACTAGGCTGAACAAGAGTGGTGAGAGTGGACATCCCCGTCGTGGCCCTGTCCTTTTCCTTAGGGAAAAGCTCTCAGTTGTGCCCCATTGAGGAGAATATTTGCTGTTGGTCTTTCGTATGTGGCCTTAATGATGTTGAGGTGTGTGCCCCCTACCCCTATGTTGTTGAGTGCTTTTATCAAGGAAGGATGCTGTATTTGGTCAAATGTTTTTTCTGCAGCTGTGGAAAGGACCATATGGTGCTTCTCCTTCCTTTCAGTAATGGTTTGGATCCTGTGGATCGAATTGGAGATGTTGAGCCATCCCTTCAGGCCAGGAATACATTTCACCTGGTCACGGAGAAGCATCCTCTTATTCAGGATCCGAGGAACTAGTATCTTGTTGAGCATTTCTGCATGCATGTGCTTCAGGGTTAGTGGCCTATAATTCTGCTTTCCTGGGTGGGGGGTGTTTGTCTGGTTTGGGGATCAAGGTAATCCTGGCCTCGTTGAATGAGGTTGGGAGGTTTCCTTCCATTTCTATCTTGGAACAGGTTCAAAAGACTAGGGATTCATTCTCCTTGCAATGTTTGGGCAAATTGCCCTAGAAGCCATGTGGCTCTGGACTCTTTGTTGGGTGCGAGATTTTGGATTACTGCTTCCAGTTCTTTGCTGGTTATGGGTCTGTTCAGATTTTCTCTTTCTCCCTGCTCCAGTTTTGAGCATTTGTATGTTTCTAGGAATTTTGTTCCCTTACTCCTGATTGCCTAATTTGTGGGCATATCATTGGTCCTCATTTTCTCTTTGAATGGTGTTGGTGGTAATGTCTGCTCTTTCATTCAGAAGTGTATTGATTGGAGTCCTTGGTCTGTTCTTGATGAGAAGCCTGCCCAGGGCTTTACCATCTGGTTCATTCCCTTAGAGCAGCAACTACTCATCCTTCCATGGATTTGTGTCCATGGTTTTGGTGTTTGCTTTCCATATCATGGATTTTGGCTCCACTCTTGATTAGTTCTCTTCTCCTGCTGGATTTAGGCTTTCCTTGTTGTTGTGTTCCCAGCTCCTTTAGTTGTATGGCTGGGCTCTGTCTTGAGGAAGGCCTGCATTGCTGTCTGCTTCCCTCCTATGGTGGCCTTGGCTGCATCCCAAAAGGTCTTGGACTTTCCTGTTTTCCTGTTCATTTGCTTCCATGTCTTTGTGTTTCCATTCTGTTTGGATTTCCTTCTTGACCCATTCATTCTTTCAGAGGATGTTCCTTCACCTCCATATATTTGTGGTCCTTCCCAGTGTTTTCCCACATAGCATCATGGCCTGCAAATACGCAGGCAAGCAACTTGATCTTTTGCCCCAGTTGAGTGCTGATTCATGACCCAGCATGTGATCTCTTCAGGAGAATCTTCCATGGGCACTGGAAATGAAGGTGTAATTCTGCTGCCTCATGCAGAAATGCCCTGAATAAGTGTGTTAAGGCCACCTGGTCCAGTGTGTCATTTCAGTCCTTGTTTCCCTGTTCATCTTCTAGATGATCTATCCTTTGCTGTGAGTGTGCTGTTCAAGACCTCTACTATATGATTATATTAATTAGGTCCTTTATGTTTGTTATTAATTGATATACATGATTTATACATTTATATATTATTTATATATATACACCATGTTGGGTGCATACATATTTACCACGCTGTATTTTCCCTTGGATTTTCCCTTGTTATGATATAGTGTCCTTCTTTGTCTCTTGTATAGTATTTTTAAAAGCCTATATTTTCTAGTATATATATGGCTACTCTGGCTTTCTATTGATGTCTATTTGCATGATAAATATTTCTCCATGGTGTCATTTTCATTCTGCAGGTGTCTTTAACTCTAAAATTAGTGTGTGGGGGCACCTGGGTGGCTCATTCATTAAGCGTCTGCCTTCGGCTCAGGTCATGTTCCCAGGGTCCTGGGATCAAGCCCCACATTGGGCGCCCTGCAAGCGGGAAGCCTGTTTCTCCCTCTCCCACTCCCCCTGCTTCTGTTCCCTCTCTCGCTGTGTCTATGAAATAAATAAATAAAATCTTAAAAAAAATAAAATTAGTGTGTTGTATGCAGAATATAGATTTATTCTTTTTAAAAATCCATTTGGACACCCTGTGTCTTTGACTGGAATGTTTAATCCATTTATACTCAAACTAGTTATTGTCAGATGTGCATTTATTCCCATTTTATTATTTGTTTTCTGATTGTGTAGAGTTTCCCTCATCCTTGTCTTTCTCTCTGTGATATTTAATAATCGAATTGTAATTTTATATACAAATCAAATATTTTTAGTAAAACTAATGTGGAGTTTTGAAAAACAAATGAACCAGTTTTATGCTTATTAGTACTATGTAAATTTCTCAATTGATCTATATAATCCCTGATATTTAGAAAGTTTCTATTTTCATGTTATTAAATTTCTTTTTCTTTGTAGTTTTTAATTTTATTATATTCTGTTAGTCACCATACAATACATCATTAGTTTTTGATGTAGTAATCCACGATCCATTGTTTTTGTATAACACCCAGTGCTCAATGCAGTACGTGCCCTCCTTAATACACATCACCGGGCTAACCAATACCCCCTCCCCCCTCCCCTCTAGAACCCTGTTTGTTTCTCAGGTCCATAGTCTCTCATGGTTCATCTCTCCCTCCAATCCCCTCCATTTTTCCCTTCCTTCTCCTAATGTCCTCCATGTTATTCCTTATGTTCCACAAATAAATGAAACCATATGATAATTGACTTTCTCTGCTAGACTTATTTCACGTAGCATAATCTCCTCCAGTCCCCTCCATGTTGATGTAAAAGTTGGGTATTCATCTTTTCTGATGGCTGAGTAATATTCCATTGTATATATGGACCACATCTTCTTTATCCATTCATCTGTTGAAGGGCATCTCGGCTCTTTCCACAGTTTGGCTATTGTGGACATTTCTGCTATGAACATTGGGGTGCATATGGCCCTTCATTTCACTACATCTGTGTCTTTGGGGTAAATACCCAGTAGTGCAATTCCTGTGTCATAGGGTAGCTCTATTTTTAAATTTTTGAGGAACCTCCACACTGTTTTCCAAAGTGGCTGTACCAACTTGCATTCCCACCAACAGTGTCAGAGGGTTCCCCTTTCTCCACAACCTCTCCAACATTTGTCATTTCTTTCCCTGCCCATTTTTGCCATTCTAGCTGGTGTAAGGTGTTATCTCAGTGTGGTTTTGATTTGGATTTCCCTGATGGCTAATGAACATTTTTTCATGTGTCTGTCAGCCATTTGTATGTCTTCTTCAGAGAAGTGTCTGTTCATCTCTTCTGCCCACTTTTTGACTTGATTATTTGTTTTTTGGGTGTTGAGTTTGAGAAGTTCTTTATAGATTTTGGATACCAGCCCTCTATCTGTAGTGTCATTTGCAAATATCTTCTCCCATTCTGTGGGATGCCTCTTTGTTTTGTTGACTGTTTCCTTTGCTGTGCAGAAGCTTTTTATCTGATGAAGTCCCAAAAGTTCATTTTTGCTTTTGTTTCACTAGCTTTTGGAGATGTTTCTTGAAAGAAGTTGCTGTGGCCGATGTCAAAGAGGTTACTGCCTATGTTCTCCTCTAGGATTTGGATGGATTCCTGTCTCACACTGAGGTCTTTCATCCACTTTGAGTTTATATTTGTGAGTGGTGTTAGAGAATGGTCGAGTTTCATTCTTCTGCATGTGACTGTCCAATTTTCCCAGCACCATTTTGAAGAGAATGTCTTTTTCCATTTGCATGTTTTTCCTGCTTTGTCAAAGATTATTTGGCCATAGAGTTGAGGGTCCATATGGCTTCTCTATTCTGTTCCATTGGTCTGTATGTCTGTTTTTGTGCCAGTACCATGCTGTCTTGGTGATCACATTTGTAATATAGCTTGAAATCAGGCAACGTGATGGCCCCAGCTTTGGTTTTCTTTATCAACATCTCCTTGGTGATTCGGGGTCTTTTCTGATTCCATACAAATTTTAGGATTGTTTGTTCCAGCACTTTGAAAAATGTCATTGGAATTTTGATCGGGATGGCATTGAAGGTATAGATTGCTCTAGGTAGCATAGACATTTTAACAAGGTTTATTCTTCCAATCCATGAGCAGGGAATATTTTTCCATCTTTTTATGTCTCCTTCAATTTCTTTCATGAGTGTTTTGTAGTTCCTAGAGTATACATCCTTTACCTCTTTGGTTAGGTTTACTCTGAGGTATCTTATGGTTTTTGGTGCTATTGTAAATGGAATTGTTTCTGTAATTTCTCTTTCTACAGTTGCGTTGTTAGTGTATAAGAAAGCAACTGATTTCTGTGCATTGATGTTGTATCCTGCCACATTACTGAATTGCTATATGAGTTCTAGTAATTTGGGGGTGGAGTCTTTGGGGTTTTCCACATAAAGTATCATGTCGTCTGCAAAAAGAGAGAGTTTGACTTCTTTGCCAATTTGAATACATTTTATTTCTTTTTGTTGTCTGATTGCTGTTGCTAGGACTTCTCGTACTATGTTGAACAACAGTGGTGAGAATGGGCACCCTTGACGTGTTCCTGATCATAAGGGAAAGGCTCTCAGCTTTTCCCCATTGAGGAGGATATTCGCTGTGGGTTTTTCGTAGATGGATTTTATGAGCATGAGGAATGTTCCCTCTATCCCTATACTCTGGAGAGTTTTAATTAGGAAAGGATGTTGTATTTTGTCAAATGCTTTTTCTGCATCAATGGAGAGGACCATATGGTTCTTCCCCCTCCTCCTATTAATGTGTTCAATCACATAGATTAATTTGCAAATGTTGAACCACACTTGCATCCCAGGGATAAATCCCACTTGGTCGTGGTGGATGATCTTTTTAATGTATTGTTGGATCCTATTAGCTAGGATTTTGTTGAGGATTTTGGAATCCATATTCATCAGGGATATTGGTCTGAAATTCTCCTTTTTGGTGGGGTCTTTGCCTGGTTTGGGGATTAAGATAATGCTGGCCTCAAATGAGTTTGGAAGTTTTCCTTCTGTTTCTATTGTTTGAAACAGCTTCAGTAGAATAGGTATTATTTCTTCTTTGAATGTTTGGTAGAATTCCCCAGGGAATCCATCAGGCCCTGGACTCTTGTTTTTTGGGAGGTTTTTGATCACTGCTTCAATCTTGTTACTGGTTATTGGTCTATTGAGGTTGTCAAATTCTTCCTGTTTCAGTCTTGGCAGCTAATAGGTTTCCAGGAAGGCCTCCATTTCATCCTGATAGCTCAGTTTATTGTCATAGAGTTGTTGATAAGAATTTCTAATAATTGTTTCTATTTCCTTGGTACTGCTCGTGATCTCTCCCCTTTCATTCATAATTTTATTAATTTGGGTCCTTTCTCTCTTCTTTTGGATAAGTCTGGCCAGTGGTTTATCAATCTTATTAATTCCTTCAAAGAACCAACTTCTACTTTCATTGATCTGATCTATTGTGTTTCTGATTTCTAATTCATTGATTTCTACTCTAATTTTAATTATTTCTCTTCTACTGCATGGCTTAGGCATCATTTGTTGTTTTTTTTCTAGTTCTTTAAGGTGTAGAGTTAGTTGTTGAATTCGGGATTTTTCTATTTTTTTGAGTGAGGCTTGGATGGCTATGTATTTCCCCCTTAGGACCGCCTTTGCAGTATCCCATAGGTTTTGGACCAATGTGTTTTTGTTCTCATTGGTTTCCATGAATTGTTTAAGGTCTTCTTTGATTTCTTGGTTGACCCAAACATTCTTGAGCCGAGTGGTCTTTAGCTTCCAGGTGTTTGAATTTCTGCCAAGTTTTTTCTTGTGATTGAGATCTAGTTTTAGAGCATTTTGGTCTGAGAATATGCAGGGAATAATCTCAATCTTTTGGTATCGGTTGAGACCTGATGTGTGACCCAGTATATGGTCTATTCTGGAGAAAGTTCCGTGTGCACTCGAGAAGAATGAGTTTTCTGTTGTTTTAGTGTGCAATGTTCTGTAAATATCTATGAGGTCCATCTGATCCAATGTATCATTCAAAGCTTTTGTTTTCTTGTTGACTTTCTGCTTATATGATCTGCCCATTGCTGAGAGTGGATTATTGAGGTCTCCTACAATTAACGTATTGTTATCAATATGACTCTTAATTTTGGTTAACAGTTGGCTTATGTAGATGGCTGCTCCCATGTTGGAGGCATAGATATTTACAATTGTTAGATCTTGTTGGATAGACCCTTTAAGAATGATATAGTGTCCTTCTGTGTCTCCTATTACAGACTTTAGTTTAAAATCTATTTTGTCTGATATAAGAATTGCTACCCCAGCTTTCTTTTGAGGTCCGCTGGCATGGAAGATAGATCTCCATCCCTTCACTTTCAGTCTGGATGTATCTTTAGGTTCAAAATGAGTGGTCCTGTCTTTTTATCCAATCTGCAACCCTGTGCCATTTTATGGGAGCTTTTAGGCCATTCATGTTGAGAATGATTATTGAAAGATATGAATTGTCATCATGTTGCCTGTGAAGATGTTGTTTTTATAGATTGTCCCTGTAAATTTCTGTTGTAGATCACTCTTGGGGTCTTTCTCCTTTTATAGAACTCCCCTGAATATTTCTTGCAGGGCCAGCTTAGTGGTCACATATTCTTTCAACTTCTGCTGGTCGTGGAAGCTCTGCATCTCTCCATCCATTCTAAATGAAAGCCTTGCCAGATAAAGTATTCTTGGCTGCATGTTCTTCTCATTTAGTACTCTGAATATATCTTGCCAGGCCTTTCTGGCTTGCCAGGTCTCTGTGGATAGGTCTGATGTTATTCTGATGTTCCTCCCTCTGGACATAAGGAATCTCTTCCCCCTAACTGCCCTTAAGATGATTTCCTTGGTTTAAGATTTGCAAGTTTTACTATTCCATGCCAGGGTGTTGGTCCATTTTCCTTGATCTTAGGAGGGGTCCTCTTTGCCTCTAGGACTCGAATGTTTGCTTAATTCCCCAGATTAGGGAAGTTCTCAGCTACGATTTGCTCCAATACATCTTCTAGTCCTCTCTCTCTCCACTTCTCCAGGATTCCAATTATTCTGACATTGGAATGCCTCATTGTGTCACTTATTTCTCTGTTTATATTTTCATGGATTCTCAGCTGTTTTTGCCTGGCCTTCTCTTTTCCCTTTTTATCTATTATACTGTCTTCCAGATCACTATTCTCTCTTCTGTCTCAGTTACCCTAGCTCTTAGATTATCTAGATTGGATTGGATCTCATTGATAGCATTTTTAAGTTCTGCCAATTCACCTTTCATTTCTGCCCTTAGAGACTATGTTGCCATTAATTGATTTCTCCATTCTAGCCATTGTCTTCACAATTGCTAGCCTGAATTCCATCTCTGACATCGTGGTTGTGTCTTCATCCATTTGTAAATCTGCAGCATAGTCATAATCTCTGAGTCTTTTCTGTTTTGGGGGCTCCTCCTCCCAGTCCTTCTGTTGATGGGTGTTTGAGGGAATGTATAGAGTCCAAATTATTGACCAGAACCCAAGCAAGATGCACCTGTTTTCTTGGGACCTTAGGGTTGCTGGCCTCTTGTTTTTCCAGCTTAAGTTCTGCAGGACGGGCCTGCCACGCTGTTACTCAGTCAACCCTTTTGGGAAGAGTTGCCCTGCGCCCCTGTGGAAGGGGATGGGCTCAGTGGGAATCAGTCTTTGGGGCTTTTGTTCTCTGGCGCTTTTCCCTGGCGACTTTCTGCATCTCTTCCACGAGTCAGAGCAGAAGAGACCATTTCCAACCCTCTGCCTCAGAGCAGAGAGACTTCAGTCTGTTCTTCAGTGAGCTCTCCAGGCCACACTGTCTCCGTTTCTGTCCATGCTGCTATAAACTGCAGCGTCCTGAGTTGTGCGCCCCTTCACAGCGCTCCCAGGCCTGCCTCCAGATCAGGGCACGTCTCTGCCCTTTGTGCTTCTAAAACCGCCAGCCGCTCCCAATTTGCATGTGCGACTCTGCCGCTTGGGGTTTCCACCCCAGGGGTTTGCAGTTCACCAGCACGACCCCGGCAAACCGGGTTTCCATCTCAGAGGGTGCAGTTCGCGTTCATGCGACCATCGCTCCAGTTTTTGTCCGGCGGGGCTGCAGTTCCCGTGCGCATGACTGTCGCTCCTGTTTCTGTCCAGGTCGGCTGCAGTTTGCGTGCGCGCGACCCCGCCGGTCTGGTTTTCCACCCCGGTGGCTGCACTAAAGTTCTTTCCCAATGCTACCGGTCTGTGAGTCTGTGCTCCGTCCACAGTGTGTGAGGCTGTCACTCACCAATGGTGTAGGATCCCCACATCCAGGCACCCTCCCGCCACCGTTTACCCTCCGATATCTGCCCGCAGGATCACGGCTCTCCAATTCATACCTCAAAACCAACTGCCTGTGATATTCTGTTTGTAGAGATCCAGATCTTCTTACATCTCAGGCTGGTTTCGTGGGTGCTCAGAGTGGTCTAGTAGTTATCCAGCTCAATTCTGGGGACCAGTTGAAATAGGGTTCCCTACTCCTCCGCCATCTTTCCCCTCTCCATTTTATTAAATTTCTTCTCCTAATTTTATTATCCTTGTATTTGTCTTCCTGTGAAAGTTTATTAGTGCCTTTTCCCTTTTTTGCATTAATATTACTATATTGGCTTTTTCATTAACATGGTTATAGTAGTTGTTATATATTTATTATTATTTATTATGTTTCATAAATATCATCTTCTAATTTGTGGCTGAAACTATTCTCAAATCAGATGAGATCTATTGCTTTGAATCTAGCAGTGATGCTATTCCTCAAAGATCCACTGGAGGCCAGTCATGCTAGAGTTTTTTCTCCAGCCACACACTTTTGCAACATGGCTGTCATTTTAAATAACTGTTCTGCATGTCCCTGTTCAGTTACTTACTGGGAGCACCGGCATCTCTCTGCAATGTACCTGTGAGTCACGCAGAAGGAGGGGTCCCAGAGCAGGGCAAATCCAAAAGCCCCCAGGAGACCTGCCAGCTGGTGTCTATGAGACAGCACCCCAGGAGCCCACTTTCCCATTACAGCCTCTGATGGTAATCCTCTCTGAAGAGTTTTAATCAGGAAAGGATGTTGTATTTTGTCAAATGCTTTTTCTGCATCAATTGAGAGGACCATATGGTTCGTCTCCCTCCTCTTATTAATGTGTTCTATCACATTGCTTGATTTGCGAATGTTGAACCACACTTGCATCCCGGGGATAAATCCCTCTTCCTCATGGTCAGTGACACTTTTAGTGTATTGTTGGATCCTATTAGCTAGGAATTTGTTGAAGATTTTGGAATCCATATTCATCAGGGATATCGGTCTGAAATTCTCCTTTTTGATGGGGTCTTTGCCTGGTTTGGGGATTGGTAATGCTGGCCTCATAGAATGAGTTTGGAAGTTTTCCTTCTGTTTCTATGTTTTGAAACAGCTTCCGGAGAATAGGTATTATTTCTTTGTTGAATGGTAGAATTCCCCAGGGAATCCATCAGGCTCTGAACTCTTGTTTTTTGGGAGATTTTTGATCAGTGCTTTAATCAATCTCATTACTGGTTATTGGCCTATTCAGGTTCTCAATTTCTTCCTGTTTCAGTCTTCACAGCGTATAGGTTTCGAGGAAGTCCTCCATTTCATCCAGATTGCTCAGTTTATTGGCATATAGTTGTGGACAATAATTTCTAATTATTTCTATTTCCTTGGTGTTAGTCGTGATCTCCCCCCTTTCATTCATAATTTTATTAATTTGGGTCCTTTCTCTTTTCTCTTGGATAATTCTGGCCAGTGGTTTATCAGTCTTATTAATTCTTTCAAAGAACCAACTTCCACTTTCATTGATCTGATCTACTGTGTTTCTGGTTTCTAATTCATTGATCTCTGCTCTAATCTTAATTATTTCTCTTCTAATGCGTGGCTTAGGCCTCGTTTGTTGCTTTTTCTCTAGTTCTTTAAGGTGTAGAGTTAGGTGGTGAATTTGGGATTTTCCTATCTTTTTGAGTGAGTCTTGGATGGCTATGTATTTCCCCCTTAGGACCGCCTTTGCAGTATCCCATAGGTTTTGGACTGATGTGTTTTCATTCTCATTGGTTTCCATGAATTTTTTAAGTTCTTTGATTTCCTGGTTGACCCAAACATTCTTGAGCAGAGTGGTCTTTAGCTTCCAAGTATTTGAATTTCTTCTGCATTTTCTCTTGTGATTGAGTTCCAATTTTAAAGCATTGTGGCCAGAGACTATGCAGAGAATAATCTCAATGTCTTTGTATCAGTTGAGACCTGATTTGTGACCCAGTATATGGTCTATTCTGGAGAAATTTCCATGTGCACTGGAGAAGAATGAGTATTCTGTTCTTTTAGGGTGGAATGTTCTGTATATATCTATAAAGTCCATCTGGTCCGTGTGTCATTCAAAGCTCTTTTCTCTTTGTTGATTTTCTCCTAGATGAGCTGTCCATTGCTGAGAGTTGAATATTGAGGTCTCCTACAATTAACGTATTGCTATCAATATGACTCTTATTTTAATTAACAGTTGAATTATGTAGATGGCTGCTCCCATGTTGGGGGCATAGATATTTACAATTGTTAGATCTTCTTGTTGGATAGACCTTTTAAGAATGATAGAGTGTCCTTCTGTGTCTCTAACTACAGACTTCAGCTTAAAATCTAATTTGTCTGATATGAGAATTGCTACCCCAGCTTTCTTTTGAGGTCCGCTAGCATGGAAGATGGATCTCCATCCCTTCACTTTCAGTGTGGATGTATCTTTAGGCTCAAAATGAGTCTCTTATAGGCAGCATATGGATGGGTCCTGGCCTTTTCTGTAATCTGCAACCCTGTGCCATTTTATGGGAGCGTTTAGGCCATTCACATTGAGAGTGATTATTGAAAGATATGAATTAATTGTCATCATGTTGCCTGTGAAGACCTTGTTTTATAGATTGTCCCTGTAAATTTCTGTTGTAGATCACTCTTGGGGTCTTTCTCCTTTTATAGAACTCCCCTGAATATTTCTTGCAGGGCCGGCTTAGTGGTCACATATTCTTTCAGCTTGTGCCAGTCTTGGAAGCCCTGCTTCTCGCCATTAATTCTAAATGACAGCCTTGTTGGATAAAGTATTCTCGGCTGCATGTTCTTCTCATTTACTACTCTGAATATATCTTGCCAGGCCTTTTTGGCTTGCCATGTCTCTGTGGATAGAACGGACATTATTCTGATGTTCCTCTCTCTGTACATAAGGAATCTCTTCTCCCTACCTGCCCTTAAGATGATTTCCTTGGTTCTAAGATTTGCAAGTTTTATTATTACATGCTGGGATATTGACCTGTTTTCTTTGATCTTGGGAGGGGTCCTCTTTGCCTCTAGGACTCGAATGTTTGTTTCATTCCCCAGATTAGGCAAGTTCTCAGCTACGATTTGCTCAAATATATCTTCTACTCCTCTCTCTCTCCACTTCCTCCGGGATTCCAATAATTCTGACATTGGAACATTTCATGGTGTCACTTATTTCTGATTCTATTTTCATGGATTCTGAGTTGTTTTTCCCTGGCCTCCTCTTTTCCCTTTTTATTTATTAACTTGTCTTCCAGGCCACTGATTCGGTCTTCTGCCTCACTTACCCTAGCTGTTAGATTATCTAGATTAGATTAGATCTCATTGATAGCACTTTTATGTTCTGCCATTTCAGCATTCATTTCTGCCCTTAGAGACTCTATGTTGCCATTAATTGATTTCTCCATTCTAACTCTTGTCTTCAAAACTGGTAGCCTGAATTCCAACTCAGACACGTTGGTTATATCTGAATCCATTTGTAAATCTGTGGCATAAGTTATAATCTCTGAGTCTTTCCTATTTTGGGGTTCCTCCTCCTAGTTATTCTGTAGAGGGGAGGTTGAGGGAATGTATAGAGTCCAAATTATTGACCACATTCGAAGCAAGATGCACCTGTGTTATAGGGACCTTAGGGTTGCTGGCCTCTTGTTTTCCCAGCCTGTATTCTGGGAATGGGGCCTGTTGCACTGTTGTTACTCAGGCAACCCTGTTTGGGCAGAGTTGCCCTGCCCCGTGGTGGGCAGTGGGGTCAGTGGGAACTGATTTTGGGGGGACTTTTGTTCTCTTGCTGCTTTCCCTGGTGGCTTTCCACATCTCTTCCAAGAGTCAGAGTAGAAGAGACCATTTCTAACCCTCTGCCTCTGAGCAGAGAGATCACAGTCTGTTCTTCAGTGAGCTCTTCAGGCCACACTATCCATTTCTGTCTGTGTTGCTATAAACTGCAGCGTCCTGGATTGTGCACCCCCCAGCCAGGCTTCCAGTCTCTCCTCCAGTTTGGGGCACGTCTCTGCCCTTTATGCTTCTACAACCACCAGCCACGCCCAGTTCACATGGGTGACCATGCCCCTTGGGGTTTCAGTCCTGGGAGCTGCCCTAAAGTCCTTTCCCCACTGCTACTGGTCTGTGAGTCTTTGCCCCATCCCCAGTGTGTGAGGCTATTACTCACGGGTGGTGTAGGATCCTCACAGCCAGGCTCCCGCCCGCTGTTGTTTATCCTCTGATTCTGCCCTCAGGATCATGGCTTCCTGCTTCATACCTCAAAACCAACTGCCTACGATATTCCATTTGCAGAGATCCAGATATTCTTACATCTCAGGCTGATTTCGTGCATGCTCAGAGTGGTCTGGTAGATATCCAGCTCAATTCTGGAGACCAATTGTAATAGGATCCCCTACTCGTCCTCCACCTTTTTTTCAGACAAATTTGATTTTAAGCCAAAGGCTGTACTAAGTGATATAGAGAGACACTATATCATACTTAAAGGGTCTATCCAAGAAGAAGATCTAACAATTGTAAATATGTTTGCCTGCAACATGAGAGTAGCCAATTATATAAAACAAAGTCAAAATAAAGATATATATGGATAATAATACATTAATGGTAGGATACGTCAACACTCCATTCACAGCAATCTACAGATCATCTAAGAGAAGATCGCCAGAGAAACAAGAGCTTTGAATGGCACATTGGACCAGATGGACCTCATAGATATATACAGAACTTTCCACCCTAAAACAATAGGACAGTCATTCTTCTCAAATGCACATGGAACTTTCTCCAGAATAGACCACATACTGGCTCACAAATCAGGTCTCAACGCAATACTAAAATACTCAGATTATCCCCTGCATATTTTCAGACCACAATGCTTTGAAACTGGAACTCAACCACAAGAAGAAATTTGGAAGGAATTCAAACATGGAAGTTAAGGAGCATTTTGCTAAAGAATCTTTGGGTCAACAAGGAAATTAAAGAACTGAAACGATTCATGGAAACTAATGAGAATGAAAACATATCAGTTCCGAATCTCTGGGATACTGCAAAGGCTGTCCTAAGAGAAAAACACATAGCCATCCATGGCTCTTTCAAAAAGGTAGAAAAATCCCAAAGCACAAGGTAACTTTTCACCTAAAGGACATGGAGAAAAAAACAGCAAATAAGACCTAAACCAAGCAGGAGAATAGAAATAATAGACTAGAGCAGAAGTCAAAGAAATAGAATCCAGAAAAACAGTAGAACAGGTCAATGAAACTAGAAGCAAGTTCTTTGAAAGAATTAAGATTGAGAAACCACTGGGCAGATTTATCCATAAGAAAAGGGAAAGGACCCAGATTAATAAAATCATGAATGAAGGGGAAAGTTCATGACTAACACTAAGGAAATAGAAACAATTATTAGAGATTATTACCAGCATCTATATGCCAACAAATTAAGCAATCTAGAAGAAATAGGTGCATTCCTAGAAACTTATAAACTACCAAGAATAAAACAGGAAGAAATAGACAATCTGAAGGAAATTGAAGCAGTAATCAAAAATCTCCGAAAAAACAAGAGTCCAGAGCCAGATGGCTTCCCAGGGGAATTCTACCAAACATTTAAAGAAGAAATCATACCTATTCTACTTAAGCTGTACCAAAATATAGAAATAGAAGGAAAACTTCCAAACTCGTTCTATGAGGCCAGCATTAACCTGATCCCCAAACCAGGTAAAGACCCATCAAAAAGGAGAAATGTAAATCAATATCCCTGATGAACATGGATGCCAAAAATCTCAACAAGGTCCTAGCCAATAGGAATCAACAGGACATTAAAGGGTTATTCACCATGACCAAGTGGGATTTATTCAGTACATTGAAGGGTTATTCACCATGACCAAGTGGGATGCAAGGGTGGTTCAACATTCGCAAATCAATCAACGTGATAGAGCACATTAATAAAAGAAAAGACAAGAACCATATGATCCTCTCAATAGATGCAGAAAAAACATTTGACAAAATACAGCATCCTTTCTTGATTCAATCTCTACATATTATAAGGATAGAGGGAGCATACCTCAATATCATAAGAGCCACCTATGTGAAGCCCACAGCCAACATCATTGTCAATGAGGAAATACTGAGAGCTTTTCCCTTAAGGTCAGGAACATGACAAGGAACCCGCTCTCACCATTATTTTCAACCGAGTCCTAGAAGTCCTAGACTCAGCAATCAGACAAGAAAAAGAAATAAAAGGCATTCAAATTGGCAAAGAAGAAGTCAAACTCTCTCTCTTTGCAGAGGACATGTAACTTTTTGTGGAAAATCCAAAAGACTCTACCCCCAAATTGCTAGAACACATATAGCAATTCAGCAATGTGGCAGGATACAAAATCAGTGCACAGAAATCAACTGCATTTCTACACACAAATGAAGTAACTGAAGAGAGAGAAATTAAGTAATCAATTCCATTTACAATAGCACCAAAAACCCATAAGATACCTAGAAGTAAACTGAACCAAAGAGGTAAAGTATCTATGTTCTAGAACTACAGAACACTTATGAAAGAAATGGAAGAAGACACAAAGAGATGGAAAAACATTCCATGCTCATGGATTGACAGAATAAGCATGCTTAAAATATCCGTGCTGCCTAGAGCATTTACACTTTCTGAATGCAATCCCTATCAAAATACCATCAACATCTTTCACAAAGCTGGAACAAACAATCCTAAAATTTGTATGGAACCAGAAAAGACCTCGAATAGCCAGGGGAATGTTGAAAAAGAAAACCAAAGCTAGGGGCATCACAATGCCTGACGTCAAGCTATATTTTAAACCTGTAGTCATCAAGACAGTATGATATTAGCACAAAACCAGACACATAGAACAGAATAGAGACCCCAGAAATTGACCCTCAACTGATGGTCAACTAATTGTCAACAAATCAGGAAAGATTTTCCAATGGAAAAAAGACAGTCTCTTCAATAAATGGTGCTGGGAAAACTGGACAACCACATGCAAGAAGAATGAAATTTGACCATTCTCTTAGACCATAAACAAAGATAAACTCAAAATGGATGGAAGACCTCAGTGTGAGATAGGAATCCTTCAAAATCATAGAGGAGAGAATAGGCAGTTATCTCTTTGACATTGGCCACAGCAAGTTCTTTCAAGATACATCTCTAAAGGCAAAGGAAACAAAAGCAAAAATGAACTTTGGGACTTCATAAAAAGCTTTTGCACAGCAAAGAAAATAGTCAGCAAAACTAAGGGGCAATCCACGGATGGGAGGAGATATTTGCAAATGAAATTTCAGGAATGGGCTGATAGCAAAGATCTATAAAGAACTTCTCAAACTCAACACCCAAAAAAAGAAATAACCCTGTCATGAAATGGGCAAAAGATGTAAACAGCCATTTCTCCAAAGAAGACATACAAATGGCTAACAGACACATGAAAATATGTTCAATATCACTAGCCATAAGGGAAATACAAATCAAAACCACAATGAGATACCACCTCATACCTGTCAGAATGGCAAATATTAACAAGGCAGAAAAGAACAAATGTTGGCAAGGATGTGGAGAAAGGGGAACTTTCTAACACTGTTGGTGGAAATGCAAGCTGGTACATCCACTCTGGAAAACAGTATGGAGTCTCCTCAAGATATTAAAAATAGAGCTACACTACGACCCAGCAATTTCTCTACTGGGTATTTACCCCAAAGTTACAGACATAGTGAAAAGAAGGGGCACATACATGCCAATGTTCATAGCAGCAATGTCCACAATTGCCAAACTGTGGAAGGAGCCGAGATGCCCTTCAACAGATCAGTAGATCAAGAAGATGTGGTTCATTTATACAATGGAATTTTTTCAGCCTTCAGAAAGGATGAAATACCACCATTTGCATGGACATGGATGGAACTGGGGTTATTATGCTATGTGAAATAAGTCGAGAAAGACAATTATCATATGGTTTCACTCATACGTGGAACACAAGGAATAGTGCAAAGGATCATAGGGAAAATGAGGGGAAACTGAATGGGAAGAAATCCGAGAGGGAGACACCACCATGAGAAACTGTGGACTCTGGGAAACAAACAGGGTTATAGAAGGGAGGAGGGTGAGGATATGAGGTAAACGGGTAATGGGTATTAAGGAGGGCATGTGTTGTGATGAACACTGGGTGTTATAGGCAACGGATATGTCAATGAACACTAATACAAGAACTTCTGATGTATCATATGCTAGCTAACTGAACATAATAAATTTTAAAAAATAAATATTTATACTAGATCTTTTTGTTGCATAGACCCTTTAAGTATGATATAATGTCCCTCTTCATCTCTGACTATGGTATTTGGTTTAAAATCTGATTTGTCTGATTTGAGGATTGCTACCCCGGCTTCTTTTGATGTCCATTAGCCTGATAGATGTTTCTCCATGCCATTGCTTTCAATCTGGAGGTTTCTTGAAGCTAAAATTAGACTCTTGTAGACAGAATATTGATGGGTCTTGACTTTTTGCTTTTTTGTACAAATTGATACCCTTTGTCTTTGATTGGAGCATTTAGTCCATTTATATTCAGAGTAATTATTGAAAGATATGAATGTAGTACCATTTTATTACCTATAAAGTCACTGTTTCTGTACATTGTCTCTGTTCCTTTCTGGACTATGTTACTTTTGGGCTCTCTTTTCCATTAAAGAATCCCCTTTAATATATCTTGCAGGGCTGGATTAGTGATGACAAATTCTTTTCATTTTTGTTGCCCTGGAAGCACTTTATCTCTCCTTCCATTCTGAATGAGAGCCTTGCTGGATAAAGTATTCTTGGCTGGATGATTTTCTCATTTATCACCCTGAACATACCATGCCAGCCCTTTCTGCCCTGCCAGATCTCTGTGGATAGGTCTGCATAATATTTCTACACTTGTAGTTTAAGGACTTCTTGTCCCAGCCTGCTTTCAGGAGTTTCTCTTTATCTCTGAAATTTGCAAGCTTCACTATCACTATTATATGTCAGGATGTTGATGTATGTTTATTGTTTTTGAGGGGGGATCTCTGTGCATCCTTGAGTTAAATGCTTATTTCCTTCCCCAGATTAGGGAAGTTCTCACTTATAATTCATTCAAATATACCTTCTGCACCCCCCTTCCTCATCTTATGGAACACCAATTATTGTTTCCCTTTATGTTATCATTGATCTCTTGAATCCTCCCTTTATGATCCAGTAGTTGTTTTTCTCTTTTCTCAGGTTCCCTTACTTTCCATCATTTTATCTTTATATTACTGACTTTCTCTTCTGTCTCATTTACCCTAGCACTTAGAGACTCCATTTTAGACTGCATCTCAGTAATAGCATTTTAAATTTCAGACTGACTAGATTTTATTTCTTTTATTTCTTCAGTAAGGATATATCTTTTATGCTTTTTTTTTCAACCCCAGCTAGTATCTTTATAATCCTTACTCTGAATTCTAGCTCCAACATCTTACTTATGTCCATATTAATTAAATCTATGGCAGAGGGTTTTTCCTCTGGTTCTCTCTTTTGTTGTGAATTTCCCTTCTAGTCATTTTATCCACGAAAAAAAAGGAGGAAAAAGAGAAAGAAAAATAAATAAATAAATAAAAAGGAAAAAAAAATGAGCAAAAACAGCAAAAATAATATCAAGAACAAAAACAATTGCTGTTTTTGCTGGTTATGCTGTGTACACTCAGCTGTTGTGTTTGGCTGCTTTTCCCCACTGGTCCTTCCTCAACAGATTTCTTCCTTGCTTGTAGTAGGGAGTGTTGCTCCTTTAAGTAGGTGTGCTTTTTTGGGGGGCGGGGGAGTTAAGCCTGGAAGCTGATGTTTTGGAGCTTTCTTTAATCAGTAGATTTGATAACTGCTGTGGTTTGTGTTTTTTTTTTTTTTCTTAGTGAGAGGCCTGCTGTTCTGGGTCACAAGTTGACTTTCCTTGGGAAAGGTCCTCTGCCAGGTCAGGCAGCAGGGTTTAGTGTAGGAGATTCCAACCTCCATTAGATGCCTTGTATTTCTCTCTGGAGTCTTACTGTGCTGGTGGATGGGAGAAGGGGATGGTGGAGGAGGTAGAATATGGCATCACCTCTCTCTTAGGCCTGGAGGGAGGTGTCCAGAACTCCTGGCACTTGCTTCTCAGGAGGCCCTCCCACAGAAGTGAACAATTTTCTGTGGCCCAGGCTCTCATCAATTCCCTGGCCTAACCTGTCTGTGTCCAGGCCATCGGTATGCCCAGAGCCACAGATTTCCTGTATTATATCTCTGGCCAGTGGCTGGGATTCAAAACTCCAAGTTTTAAAGGGCCTATTAATGTGCACAGCCACTCCCATCCCCAGAAGGACAGCTCAGGGTCTTCCCAGCACCATTCTGTCCCTGAAAACCCTTCACACAGTGCATGCACAGAGGTTAGATTTTATTGTAATGCTCAGCAAAATGCTGGAGCTAGGCTATCAGCCATCTGCACTTGTCTCATTCCCCTATTCTCCTTTGTCCCAGAAAAACCTTCATAGAGGTTTGAATCCATTGTAGCTCAGAAGAGAAAAGCAGCATCCATGTTATTAGGGATTCACTCCAGTCTCTGTCTTATGCCCAGCCAGTCCCAGAAAAGCAGCTGCAAAGGCATGTTTAAGCCTATTGTGGCTCACACCCAAAATTTAAGAGGTTTTCTCCCCTTGTGTCCCCCTTTGACCTCACTGAAGAGCTCCCCTCAATGGCTCCCTGGGTGTCCCTGCATCTCCAGAGTGGACAAATATGCTCCTAAAGTGCCCTCCAGAAAGGGCAATCTCTCCCTGAGCAACCTAGGGATCCACTCACCACAGCTTATTGAGGGGTCACAATCCACTGCAATCTTTCCAACTTGCTTGCTCTTCCCGACTTTGTTCTGTGAACCGGGCTTCCTCCCATTCCCAGCCCTCTAGCTACCCAATCTCCCAGTTCAGGGCTCTGAACCATGCTTGTGCCAAATTCACTCACTACAACTGTGCTGATGGTTTTTGTACACCTCTGATCCTTTTCCTAGTTGTTCAAAATAGTTGAAGTTTCATCTAGTTGTATTCTAAGGAGGAGGCAAATTCAAGGCCTCCTATTACTCCATCATCTTGGAACCATCCCTAATACCTATTCTTCTAAGTTGCATTTAAAAGTACAAATGTTGGATCTTATTACCTAGGATTTTGTTGAGGATTTTGTTAGATGGATATCATCCATCTAATCATTGGACGATATCCACAATATCATCAGGGATATTGGTCTGAAATTCTCCTTCTTGATGGGGTTGTTGCCTGGTTTAGGGATTAAGGTAATGCTGGCCTCATAGAATGAGTCTGGAATCTTTCCTTCTGTTTCTATTTTTTGAAACAGCTTCAGGAGAATAGGTATTATTTCCTCTTTGAATGTTTAGTACAATTCCACAGGGAACCCATCAGGCCCTGGACCCTAGTTTTTGGGAGGTTTTTGATCACTGTTTCAATTTCATTACTGGATATTGGCCTATTCAGGTTGTCAATTTCTTCCTGTTTCAGTCTTGGCAGTTTATAGGTTTCCAGGAAGGCATCCATTTCTTCCAGGTTGCTCAATTTATTGGCATACAGTTGCTGATAATAATTTCTAATAATTGTTTCTATTTCCTTGGTGTTAGTCATGATCTCTCCGTTTTTATTCTTAATTTTATTAATTTGGGTCCAACAATACATTAAAAGGAACATCCACCACGACCAACTGGGATTTATCCCCAGGATGAAAGGGTGGTTCAACATTTGCAAATCAATCCCTATGATAGAACACATTAATAAGAGGAAAGAAAAGGATCATATATTCCTCTCAATTGATGCAGAAAAAGCATTTGACATTAACAACACAACTGTAGAAAGAGAAATTAGAGAAATGATTCCATTTACAATAGCACCAAAACCCATAATATACCTCGGAATAAACCTAACCAAAGAGGTAGAGGATCTATACTCTAGGAACTACAAAACACTCGTGAAAGAAATTGAAGAAGACACAAAAAGATGGAAAAATATTCCATGCTCATGGATCATAAGAATAAACATTGTTAAAATGTCTACACTACCCAGAGCAATCTATACCTTCAATGCCAGCCCGATCAAAATTCCAATGACATTTTTCAAAGTGCTGGAACAAACAATCCTAAAATTTGTATGGAATCAGAAAAGACCCCGAATTGCCAATGAGGTGTTGAAAAACAAAAACAAAGCTGGGGGCATCATGTTGCCTGATTTCGAGCTCTATTACAATGCTGTGATCACCAAGACAGCATGGTACTGGTACAAAACCAGACATACAGACCAATGGAACAGAATAGAGAGCCCAGATAATAGTAAAATAATCTTCGACTCTATGGTCAAATAATTCAAAAAAGCAGGAAAAATTATGCAATGGAAAAAAAGACAGTCTGTTCAATAATTGGTGCTGGGAAAATTGGACAGCCACATGTAGAATGAAACTTGACCATTCTCTAACACCATTCACAAAGATAAACTTAATATGAATGAAAGACCTCAGTGTGAGACAGGAATCCATCAAAATCCTAGAGGAGAGCATAGGCAGTAATCTCTTTGACACTGGCCGCAGCAGCTTCTTTCAAGACACGTCTCCAAAGGCTGGTGAAACAAAAGCAAAAATGAACTTTTGGGACCTCATCAAAATAAAAGCCTTCTGCACAGCAAAGGAAATGGTCAACAAAACAAAGCAGCAACCAACAGAATGGAAGGAGATATTTGCAGAGGACATGACAGCTAAAAGGCTGGTATCCAAGATCTATAAAGAACTTCTCAAACTCAACACCCAAAAAACAAATAATCAAGTCAAAAAGTGGGCAGAAGAGATGAACAGACACTTCTCTGAAGAAGACATACAAATGGCTAACAGACACATGAAAAAATGTTCATCATTATTAGCCATCAGGGAAATCCAAATCAAAAGCACATTGAGATACCACCTTACACCAGTTAGAATGGCAAAAATGGACAGGGAAAGAAACAACAAATGTTGGAGAAGTTATGGAGAAAGGGGAACCCTCTTACACTGTTGGTGGGAAAGCAAGTTGGTACAGCCAATTTGGAAAACAGTGTAGAGGTGCCTCAAAAAATTAAAAATAGAGGTACCCTATTTTGGGGGTATGCAATGACCCAGCCATTGCACTCCTGGGTATTTATGCCAAAGACACAGATGTAGTGAAAATAAGGGCGATATGCACCCCAATGTTCATAGCAGCAATGTCTGCAACAGTCAAACTGGAAAAAGCTGAGATGCCCTTCAACAGATGAATAGATAAAGACAATGTGGTCCATATATACAATGGAATATTACTCAGCCATCAGAAAAGATGAATACCCAACTTTTACATCAACATGATGGGCCTGGAAGAGATTATGCTAAGTGAAATAAGTCAAGCAGAGAAGATCAATTAGCATATGGTTTCACTTATTTGTGGAACATAAGGAATAGCATGGAGGACATTAGGAGAATGAAGGGAAAAGTGAAGGTTGGGAAGCGGAGGGAGAGATGAACCATGAGAGACTATGGACTTTGAGAAACAAACTGAGGGTTAGAGGGGAGGGTGGTGGGGGGATGGGTTAGCTCAGTGATGGGTATTAAGGAGGGCAAGTACTGCGTGGAGCATGGGTGTTATACGAAAACAATGGAGTGTGGATCACCACATCAAAAACTAATGATGTATTGTATGATAAGTAACATAACATAATAAATTAAAATTTAAAAATGAAGAAATAAAAAGAGTCAATACCCATTATTTTCTAACTATCCCAAAACATAGAAGAGGAAGGAATGCCCCCAAATTTATTCAAATGAGTCCAACATTACACTCATAACAAACAAGATAAAGACACTACAAACAAAGAAAACTATAGGCCAATAATTCTGATAAACATAGGTGCAAAAATGCTCCTCAAAATATTAGGAAACCAAATCCATCAATATATTTTAAAAAATCATTTGCTACAATTAAGAGATATTTATTCCAGGGATACAAGTGTGGCACAGTATTTTGTCAACCAATCAACAAATACAGCACAATAGTAAAAGAAAGAATAAAAACTATATGCTCGTCTCTATAGAGCCAGAAAAAGCACTTGACAAAGTGCAATGTTCTTTTATGATAACGTCTTCAATGAAGTAGGTTCTGAGGGAACACATCTCAACTTAGTAAAGGCTATATATGAAAAGCCCACAGATAACATCATACTCAATGGTGGAAAGGACAGATTTTCTTCAAAGATCAAGAACAAGACAAACATGTCTACTTTCATCACTTTTATTAAACATAGTAGTGAAAGTCCTAGTCACAGCAATCAGAACAGGAAGAAAAAAATGGCATCCAAGGTGGTTAGATAAAGTAAAACTGTCAGAACTTGCAGATGACCTGATACTAAATGTAGAAAATCATAAAGACTCCACCAAAAACTACTAGGATAAATAAATTTATTTTTTTCCAGGAATAATCCAGGAAAGTCACTGGATACAAAACTAATAAAGAGAAGTCTATTGAATTTCTATGCACTACTAATGGAGTAACAAAAAGAAAAATCAACAGTCTTATTTACAACTGTACCAAAAATAATAAAATACTAGAAATAAGTTTAACCAAGGAAGTGAAAGATCCGTACTCTCAAAAGTACAAAATATTCATGAAAGGAATTGAAAATGACATTAAAAAATGGAAACGTAAGGGGCGGAGCAAGACTGCCGAGTAGGAGACCTGGATTTTGTCTGGTCTCAGGAATTCAGCTGGATAGGGATCAAACCATTATGAACACCTACAAACTCAACAGGAGATCGAAGAAAAGAATAGGAGCAACTCTCTGAACAGAAAAGTGACCAGTTTCTGGAAGGTAGGACGTACGGAGAAATGAATCCGAGGTGATATTTGGGAGGATAGTGGGGGCCAGGGGGGCTCCGCCCGCCGCTTCTGGCAAGTGATAGAGCCAGGGAGCACAAAATTGGAACTTTTAGAAGTCTGCTCCATTGAGGGATGTCATTCCAGTGGCTAAGCAGGGGGTGGAACCCTCGTGACAGTGTGGTCTCAGGACCCTTGGGGTCACAGAAAGACCAAGGGTGCCTGAGTGTGGCAGAGCTTCCAGGTATCAGAGTGGGGAAGCCGGCTGCAGAGACAGAGCCCAGGAGCAGGCTCTCAGCTCAGGGTTGCCATAAACTGTGATCCGCGGCACAGTTGGTCCATTGCTCTTCCAGCAGTGACCCAACAAGCGGCAGATCCAGGGAGACTCCACTTCCTACTCCGGGAGGAGCGGTACGGGACCACACCCCATGGATCTGCTGGGGGATCCCCACATAGGGTCGGGAGCCAGAGATAGAAAGGCTAGTTCACAGGCCAGGTGAGCACGGAGGGCAGCTGGAGACTGGGGAGATGGGAGTGACTGACTGCGATTCTCTGGGGGAGCACTGACGAGTGGGGCAGAGAATGGGAGGCTGCCATTTTCACTCTCCTCCTCCAAAGCTGTACTGAAAGCTTGCAGGGAACAAAAGCTCCTGAGAGCAAACCCTAACAGATTACTTAGGCGGACCCCAGCAAGGGCGGGGCAATTCCACCTACCGCAAAGACATTTGGGAACCATGGCAACAGGACCCTCCCCCAGAAGATCAGCAAGAACAGTCAGCCAGCCAAGACCAAGTTCATGGAGCAATGAGAACAGGAGAACTCCAGCGCTAGGGGAATACTGAACACAGATTTCATGTTTTTTTACAATGATTCTGTAGTCTTTCAGTAAATTTCTTTTTAACTTTTTTATTTTTTTTCCATTTTTCTTTTTCCCTTTTTCAAACAACATCTTATCAATCCCTTTTTAAAAAAAACTTTTTATTTTATATTTTTATAGTCATATTATATCCCTTCATAGTAGTTACCTTTTTTTTTTTTTTTTGGCATATGTATATAAGTTGTGCTCTCTTTAAAATTTTGAGTTACAGTTTCTTCTAACAGATCAAAAAATACCCTAAATCTCTTGTATGTCTTTGTTCTACTCTCCTGCCTGATCACATTCTCTCCTTTTTTCCTTTTTTTTTTTTAAAATCCTCTTCTTTCTTTTTTCAAACAACTTCTTATCAATTCCTTTTATAATTTTTAAAAATAATATTCATCTATACAGTCATATTCCATCCCTTCATCATATCAACCATTATTTTTGTACATATATAAGTTTTTCTTTCTTTAAAATTTTGGGAGGCACTTTCTTCTAACAGAACAAAATACTCCCAAAATCTAGTGTGTGGCACTGATCTATGCATCAGCCTGACCATATTTGATCATATTCTGGTTTTGTTTTGTTTTGTTCTGTTTTTATCTTTTTATTTTTCCTCTTTTTTTCTTTTTCTTTTGTTTTTCTTTCCCTTTCTTTTCCCCTGGCTTCAGGTCTTTCTGATTTGTTTAGAGTATATTTTCTGGGGACGTTGTTACCCTGTTAGCATTTTGTTCTCACATTCATCCATTCCCCTCTCCACATGTTGTCTCCACAAAATGACAAGATGGAAAAAAATCACCTCAAAAAAAGAACAAGAGGTAGTATCTACTGCCAGGGACTTACTCAATATGGACATTAGTACGATGTCACATCTAGAGTTCAGAATCATAACTTTAAAGATACTAGCTGGGCTTGAAAAATGCATGGAAGTTATTAGAGAAACCTTTCTGGAGAAATAAAAGAACTAAAATCTAACCAAGTTGAAATCAAAAAGGCTATTAAATGAGGAGCAATAAAAAAATGGGGGCGCTAACTGCTAGGTAAATGAGGCAGAAGAGAGAACCAGTGATATAGAAGACCAAATAATGGATAATAAAGAAGCTGGGAAAAAGAGAGATAAACAACTATTGGATCACGAGGACAGAATTCGAAGGAAAAGTGATACCATAAGCCAAAACAACATTTGAATAATTGGGATCACAGAAGAAGAAGAAAGAGGGTAGCAGAAGTTATATTGGAGCAAATTATACCAGAGAACTTCCATAATATGGGGAAGAAAACAGGCATCAAAATCCAGGAGGCACAGAGAACCCCTCTCAAAATCAATACAAATAGGTCAACATCCCGATATCTAATAGTAAAACTTACGAGTCTCAGAGACAAAGCACCTAAAAGCACCTCGGGAGAAGAGAGCTGTAATCTACAATGGTAGAAACATTAGACGGGCAACAGACCTATCCACAGAGACCTGGCAGGCCAGAAAGGCCTGGCAGGATATAGTCAGAGCACAACATGAGAAAAATATGCAGCCAAGAGTACTATATCCAGCTAGGCTGTCATTGAAAATAGAAGGGGAGATAAAAAGCCTCCAGGACAAACAAAAACTAAAGGAATTTGCAAACACAAAACCAGCCCTACAGGAAATCTTGAAAGGGGTCCTCTAAACAAAGAGAGATCCTAAAAGCAACATAGACCAGAAAGGAACACAGACAATATACAGTAACAGTCAGCTTACAGGCAATACAATGGCACAAAATTCATATCTTTCAATAGTTACCCTGAATGTAAATGGGCTAAATGCCCCAATCAAAAGACACAGGCTATAAGATTGGATTAAAAAAAAAAAAAACAAAACAGAAACAAGACCCATTGATATGTTGTCTGCAAGAGACCCATTTTAGACCCAAAACACCCCCAGATTGAAAGTGAGGGGGTGGAAAACCATTTACCATGCTAATGGACACCAAAAGAAAGCTGGGGTGGCAATCCTTATATCAGACAAATTAGATTTTAAACCAAAGACTGTAATAAGAGATGAGGAAGGATACTATATCCTACTGAAAGGGTCTATCCAACAAGATGATCTAACAGTTGTAAATATCTATGCCCCTAACATGGCAGCAGCCATTTATATAAGGCAATTAATAACAAAAACAAAGAAACACATCAACAACAATACAATAATAGTGGGGGACTTTAATACCCCCCTCATTGAAATGGACAGGTCATCTAAGCAAAAGATAAACAAGGAAATAAAGACTTTAAATGGCACACTGGACCAAATGGATTTCACAAACGTATTCAGAACATTTCATCCCAAAGCAACGGAATACACATTCTTCTCTAGTGCCCATGGAGCATTCTCCAGAATAGATCACATCTTAGGTCACGAATCAGGTCTCAACCAGTACTCAAAGATTGGGATCATTCCCTGCCTATTTTCAGACCACAACGCTTTGAAACTAGAACTCAATCACAAGAGGAAAGTCGGAAAGAACTCAAATACATGGAGGCTAAAGAGCATCCTACTGAAGAATGAATGGGTCAACCAGGAAATTAAGGAAGAATTAAAAAAAATCATGGAAACCAATGAAAATGAAAATGCAACTGTTCAAAATCTTTGGGATGTAGAAACAGCAGTCCTAAGAGGAAAGTATATAGAAATACAAACCTTTCTCAAGAAACAAGAAAGGTCTCAAATACACAACCTAACCCTACACCTAAAGGAGCTAGAGAAAAACATCAAATAAAGCCTACATCCAGCAGGAGAAGAGAAATAATAAAGATCCGAGCAGAAATAAATGAAATAGAAACGAAAAGAACAGTAGAACAGATCACAAAACTAGGAGCTGGTGCTTTGAAAGAATTAACAAGATTGATAAACCCCTGGCCACACTTATCAAAAAGAAAAGAGAAATGACCCAAATCAACAAAATCATGAATGAAAGAGGGGAGATCACAACCAACACCAAAGAAATACAAACAATTATAAGAACATATTATGAGCGTCTATATGTTAGCAAATTAGAAAGCCTGGAAGAAACGGATGCATTCCTAGAGATGTATCAACTACCAAAACTGACCCAGGAAGAAATAGAAAACCTGAACAGACCTATAACCACTAAGGAAGTTGAAGCAGTCATCAAAAATCTCCCAACAAACAAAAGCCCAGGGCCAGATGGCTTCCCAGGGAAATTCTACCAAACATTTCAAGAAGAATTAATACCTATTCTTCTGACACTGTTCCAAAAAATAGGAATGGAAGGAAAACTTCCAAACTTGTTTTATGAGGCCAACATTACCTTGATCCCAAAACCAGAAAAAGACCCCAAATAGTCAGAAGAATGTCAAAAAAGAAAAGCAAAGCTAATGACATCACAATTCCAGACTTCAAGCTCTCTTACAAAGCTGTAATCATCAAGACAGTGTGGTACTGGCAGAAAAGCAGACACATAGATCAATGGAACAGAATAGAGAGCCCAGAAATGGACTCTCCACTCTATGGTCAACTCATCCTCGACAAAGCAGGAAAGAATGTCCAATGGAAAAAAGTCTCTTCAACAAATCGTGTTGGGAAAATTGGACAGCAACATGCAGAAGAATGAAACTGGACCATTTCCTTACACCACACACAAAAATAAACTCCCAAATGGTTGAAACATCTCAGTGTGAGACAGGAGTCCATCAAAATCCTAAAGGAGAACGCAGGCAGCAACCTCTTCGACCTCAGCTGCAGCAACTTCTTCCTAGAAACATTGCCAAACAAGGGAAGAAAGGGCAAAAATGAATTATTGGGACTTCATCAAGATAAAAAGCTTTTGCACAGCAAAAGAAACAGTCAACAAAACCAAAAGACAGCTGACAGAATGGAAGAAGATATTTGCAAATGACATATCAGATAAAGGGCTAGTATCCACAATTTATAAAGAACTTCTCAAACTCAACACTCAAAGAACAAAGAACCCAATCAAGAAATGGGCAGAAGACATAAACAGACATTTTTCTAAAGAGGACATCCAAATGGCCAACAGACACATGAAAAAGTGCTCAACATCCTTCGGCATCAGGGAAATCCAAGTCAAAACCTTAATGAGATACCACTTCACACCAGTCAGAATGGCTAAAATTAACAGAACGACAGATGTTGGCAGGGATGTGGAGAAAGGGGAACCCTCCTACACTTTTGGTGGGAATGCAAGCTGGAGCAAGCACTCTGGAAAACAGTATGGTGGTTTCTCAAAAATTGAAAATACAGCTATCATATGATCCAGCAATTGCACTCCTGGGTATTTACCTCAAAGATACAAATGTAGGGATCTGAAGGGGTACATGCACCCCTATGTTTATAGCAGCAATGTCCATAATATCCAAACTATGGAAAGAGCCAAGACGTCCATCAAAAGATGAATGGATAAAGAAGAGGTGGTATATATATACAATGGAATATTATGCAGCCATCAAAAGGAATGAACTCTTGCCATTTGCAACAACATGGATGGAACTGGAGGGTGTTATGCTGAGCGAAATAAGTCATTCAGGGAAGGACATGTATCATATGATCTCACTGATATGAGGAATTCTTAATTGTAGGAAACAAACTGAGGGTTGCTGGAGTGGGGGGGTGGGGTGGGAGGGATGGGGTGGCTGGGTGATAGACACTGGGGAGGGTATGTGTTATGGTGAGCGCCGTGAATTGTGCAAGACTGTTGAATCACAGATCTGTACCTCTGAAACAAATAATGCAATATATGTTAAGCAAAAATAAATAAATAAAGAAAGAAAGAAAGAAGAAGATAGCAGCTGGGGAAGAATGAAGGGGGTGGAGATTGGAGGGGGAGACAAATCATGAGAGGTGATGGACTCTGAAAAACAAACTGAGGGTTCTAGAGGGGAGGTGTGTGGGAGGATGGGTTAGCCTGATGATGGGTATTAAAGAGGGCATGTTCTGCATGGCGCACTGGGTGTTATGCCCAAACAATGAATCATGGAACCCTACATCAAAAACTAAGGATGTAATGTATGGTGATTAACATGATAAAAAAAATCTCGAAAAAAAAGAAAAAGTATACCATACTTATAAAGTGGAAGTGCACATGTTTTTAAAAATCTATACCATTGAAAGGAATCTACAGTTTTAATGCAATCCCTATAAAAAAAAGAACAATTTTTCATAGAAGTAGGACATATAATCCTAAAATTTGTGTGGAACCATAAAAATCTCAAAAACCCAAAGCAATCTTGAAAAAGAACAAAATAATTGATATCAATTTCCCAATTACAAGATATACTACAAAGCTGTTGTAATCCAGTTTGGTAGTGGTACAATTATAGACATACAGATCAATGGAATAGAATACAGAGCCCAAAAACAAATCCATGCTTTTATGTTTAATTACACTATGACAAAACAAGAGTACACAATCAGTAAAAGACAATTCTCTTTAACAAGTGGTGTTAGGAATATTGTTGTATGCAAAAGAATGAAATGAACTACTTTCTTACACGTGAGTTTTAGAGCTGAAACCATAAAATTTCTAGAAGAAATGATATAGTGTAATTTCCTTGACATTGACCAAAGAAACATTTTTCTAGACCTCTTCCTCTGAAAATAAAACAAAAGCAAAATTAAACTATTGGGATGCACCAAAATAAAAAGGTTTTGCCCAGTGAAAGAAACCATCAATGGGATAAAAGTCACCTTTTGAATGGAAGAAAATATTTGAAAATGGTATTTCCTATAGGTGTTAATATCCAAAATAGATAAAGATCTTAATCATCTCAATAAATCAAAGCATTTGATTAAAAAATCAGCAGAGGACCTAAACAAACATTTTTCCAAAGAAGATATACAGATAGACAATAGACCCATGAAAAGCTGCTCAAATCACTAATCATGAGGGAAATTCATATTGAGACCACTATGAGATACAACTGTGAGGATGACTAAAATAAAAAGGACAAGAAATAATGTTATGAAAAAAATGCTCCACATCACTTTTCAACAGGGAAATACAAATCAAAACCACAATGAGACACCAGTTAGAATGGCAAAAATTAACAAGGCAGGAAACAACAAATATTGGTGAGGATTCAGAGAAGGGGAACACTTTTACACTGTTGGTGGGAAAGCAAGCTGGTACAGCCACTCTATAAAACAGTATGGATGTTCCTCAAGACATTAAAAATAGAGCTACCCTATGACCCACAATTGCACTACGAGACATTTACCATAAAAATATAGATGTAGTGACCCAAAAGGGCACATGCACCCCAATGTCCACAGCAGCAATGTCCACAATAACCAAACTGGAAGGAGCCAAGATGCCCTTCAACAGATGAATGGATAAAGAAGATGTGGTTAATATATACAGTGGAATATTACTCAGCCATCAGAAAGGATGAGTACCTACAATTTACATCAATATGGATAGAACTAGAGGGTTTTGTGCTAAGCAAAATAAGTCAATCAGAAAAAGGTAATTATCATATGGTTTCACTCATATGTGGAATATAAGGAATAGCATAGAGGATCATAGGGACAGGGAATGAAAACTGAATGGGCAGAAATCAGACAGGGAGAAAAACCATGAGAGACTCTTGACTCCAGGAGACAAAATGAGGGTGTGGAAAGGGAAGTGGGTGGGGAATGGGGTAACTGGGTGATGGGCATTAGGAAGGCACATGATGTGATGACCACTGATCATATGCAACTGATGAATTATTGAGCATTACATCAAAAACTGATGATGTTTGACGTATTTCACTAAGCATAATATCCTCCGGTTCCATCTATGTTGATGCAAATATTAGGTATTGATCCTTTCTGATGGCTGACTAATACAAAGACATTTATCATATGACTTCACTTATTTGTGGAACATAAGGAATACATAGAGGCCATTAGGAGAAAGAAGGGAAAAAATGAAGGGGGGGGAATCAGAGGGGAGATGAACCATGAAAGACTATGGACTCTGGGAATCAAACTGAGGGTTTTAGAGGGGAGGAGGGGGGATGGCTTGGGCCAGTGATGGGTATTAAGGAGGGCACATACTGCATGGAGCACTGGGTGTTATTTGTAAACAATGAATCATGGATCACTACATCAAAAACTAATGAGGTACTGTATGGTGACTAAATAACATAATAATTAAAAAAATGCAAAAAACAAAACACACACACACAGGAAAACTGATGATGTATTATGTGCTGGTTATTTGAATTTAAATTAAAAAATGAAAAAAAAATCTAAATAAAATAGAGATAAGCAATATGCCCAGTAAAGAATTCAAACTAATGATCACAAAAATGCTCAACATCCTTGAGAAAGGATTGGACGAACTTAGTGAGAACTTCAACAGAAATAGACAATTTTTAAAAAGTCACGGATGGAGAACTCAACAACTGGTATAAAAAATGCACTAGAGGGGGCAGGAGCAAGATGGTGGAGGAGTAGGAGACCTAAATATCGTCTGGACCCAGGATTTCAGCTAGATAGGGATCAAACCATTCTGAACACCTACGAACTCAACAGGAGATTGAAGAAAAGAATAGCAGCAACTCTCTAAACAGAAAAGCAACCACTTTCTGGAAGGTAGGAAATGAGGAGAAGTGAATCTGAGGCGATATACGGGAAGATAGACCGCGGGGGGAGGGAGCCTATGTCAGCCAGCTACTGGCCAGTGATAGAGCCACGGAGCACAAAATTGGAACTTTTAGAAGTCTGCTTCACTGAGGGACGTCACTCCAGTGGCTAAGTGGGGTTGGAACCCTCGCTGGGACAGTGTGGTCTCAGGACGCTCAGGGTCACAGAAAGACCTGGGTGCCTGAGTGTGGCCGAGCTCCCAGGTATCAGAGCAGGGAAGCCCGCTGCAGAGACAGAGCTGAGGAGTGGGCTCCTAGCTTGGGGTTGCCATAAACCATTATCCACAGCATATTCGGTCCATTACTCTTCCAGTAGGGACCCAACAAGCTGCAGATCCTGGGAGACTCCCCTTCCTCCTCCAGGAGGAGTGGCACAGGAGCTCACCACAGGAATCTGTTGGGTTTGGAGACTCCAAATACGGTTGTGTGAGAGAGATAGAAATGCTTGATCACAGGCTGGGTGAGCACAGAGTGTGGCCGGAGACAAGGGAGACAGTAGTGATTTACTGCTTTTCTCTGGGGTCTCACTGAGGAGTAGGGCCCCAAGTTCATGGCTCCTCCAGGGTGGAGATTGGGAGGCTCCCATTTTCACTCTCATCCTCCAAAGCTGTACTGAAAGCTTGCAGGGAACAAAAGCTCCTGAGAGCAAACCCAAGCAGATTCCTTAGCTCAGCCGGGCAATGGTGGGGCAATTGCACCACTGGCAAAGACATTTGAGAACCAGTGCAACAGGCCCCTCCTGCAGAAGATCAGCAAGAACAGCTAGCCAAGACCAAGTTTACTGATCAATGAGAACTGCAGAATGCCAGCGCTAGGGGAAACAACACATAGAATTCATGGCATTTGCCCCCTGATTTTTTAGTCTTTCAAAGTTCTTTTTTTTTTTTTTTAATTGTTTTCCCTATTTCAACCAACAACTTATCAATCCCCTTTTTAAAAATGTTATTTTATTTTTCATTTTTAGAGTCATATTCTATCCCTTCATAGTAGTTAACCTTATTTTTGGTGTATATATATATAAGTTGTTCTCTCTTTAAAATTTTGGGATACAGTTTCATGTAACAGACCAAAATATACCTATATCTCTAGTATATGGCTTTGTTCTTGTCTCCTACCTGATCACATTCTCTCCCTTTTGTTTTTTAAAATTTCACTTCTTTCTTTTTTTCAACCACCTTATTATCAATTCCTTCTATAAAATCTTTATAGTTTTCATCTTTACAGTCATATTCCATCCCTTCATCATATTTGCCTTTATTTTTGTACATATATAAGCTTTTCTTTCTTTAAAAATTTGGGAGGCAGTTTCTTCTAACAGACCAAAATATGCCCAAAATCTAGTATGTGGCACTGATCTACTCACCAGCCTGATCTTATTTGATCATATACATTATTTTTTAAATCTTTTTCTTTCTTTTTTCTTTCTTCCCAGTTTCAGGTCTCTTCTGGTTTGTTTAGTGTATATTTTCCTGGGGTCATTGTTACTCTCTTAGCATTTTGTTCTCATTCATCTATTTTCCTCTGGACAAAATGATAAGATGGAAAAAATCACCTAAAAAAAAAAAAAAAAAGAACAAGGGGCAGTACCAAATGCCAGGGACCTAATCAATACAGACATTAGTAAGATGTTGGAACTAGAGTTCAGAATGAAAATTATAAAGATACTAGATGGGCTTGAAAAAAGAATGGAAGATATTAGAGAAATCCTTTCTGGAGATATAAAAGAACTAAAATCTAACCAAATTGTGATCAAAAACGCTATTAATGAGGTGCAATAAAAAATAAACGCTCTAACTGCTAGGATAAATGAGGCAGAAGAGAATTAGTGATTTGGAAGACCAAATGATGGAAAATAAAGAAGCTGAGAAAAAGAGAGATAAACAACTACTGGATCACAAGGGCAGAATTCGACATATAAGTGATACCATAGGACGAAACAATATTAGAATAATTGGGATCCCAGAAGAAGAAGAAAGAAAGAGAGGCAGAAAGTATATTGAAGCAAATTATACCAGAGAACTTCTGTAATTTGGGGAAAGAAACAGGCATCAAAATCCAGGAGGCACAGAGAACCCCCCTCAAAATCAATACAAATAGGTCAACACCCCGACCTCTAATAGTAAAACTTACGAGTCTCAGCGATAAAGAGAAAATCATGAAAGAAGCTCAGGAGAAGAGATATGTAACCTACAATGGTAGAAACATTAGATTGGCAAGAGACCTATCCACAGAGACCTGGCAGGCCAGAAAGGACTGGCAGGATATATTCAGAGCATTAAATGAGAAAAACATACAGCCAAGAATACTATATCCAGCTACGCTGTCATTGAAAATAGAAGGAGAGATAAAAAGCTTCCAGGACAAACAAAAACTAAAGGAATTTGCAAACACGAAACCAGCCTTACAAGAAATCGAAAGGGGTCCTCTAAGCAAAGAGAGACCCTAAAAGCAACATAGACCAGAAAGGAACACAGACAATATACAGTAACAGTCAGCTTACAGGCGATACAATGGCACAAAATTCATATCTTTCAATAGTTACCCTGAATGTAAATGGGCTCAATGCCCCAGTCAAAAGACACAGGGTATCACGTGGTTGGAAATGGTCTCTTCTGCTCTGACTTGTGGAAGAGATGTAGAAAGCTGCCAGGGAAAGCCGCCAGAGAACAAAAGCCCCCAAAGCTGGTTCTCACTGAGCCCATCCCCCAACACAGGGGGGCAGGACAACTCTGCCCAAACACGGTTGCCTGAGTAACAACAAGCAGGCCCCTCCCCCAAAAGAAAGACAGGGAGAACAAGAGGCCAGCAAACCTAAGGTCCCAAGAAAACAGTGCATCTTGCTTGGGTTCTGGTCAATAATTTGGACTCTATACATTCCCTCAAACACCCATCAACAGAATGACTAGGAAGAGGAATCCCCAAATAGGAAAGAATCAGAGATTATGACTTATGCCACAGATTTACAATGGATTCATATATAACCAAGATGTCTGAGATGGAATTCAGGCTACCAATTGTGAAGAAAATAGCTAGAATGAAGAGATCATTAATGGCAGCATAGAGTGTCTAAGGGCAAAAATGAAAGCTGAATTGGCAGAACTTAAAAATGCTATCAGTAGGAGCGCCTGGGTGGCTCAGTTGTTAAGCATCTGCCTTCGGCTCAGGTCATGATCCCAGGGTCCTGGGATCGAGCCCCACGTCAGGCTCCCTGCTCCATGGGAGGTCTGCTTCTCCCTCTCCCACTTCCCCTGCCTGTGTTCCCTCTCTCGCTGTGCCTCTCTCTGTCAAATAAATAAAATCTTTAAAAAAAAATGCTATCAGTGAGATCCAATCTAATCTAGATAATCTAAGAGCTAGGGTAAGTGAGGTAGAAGAACAAATCAGTGACCTGCAAGACAATATAACAGATAAAAAGGGAAAAAAGGAGGCCAGGGAAAAACAACTCAGAATCCATGAAAATAGAATCAGAGAAATAAGTGACACCATGAAGCATTCCAATGTCAGAATTATTGGAATCCTGGAGGGAGTGGAGAAAGAGAGAGGACTAGAAGATATATTTGAGCAAATCGTAGCTGAAAACTTCCCTAAAGTGGGGAATGAAACAAACATTTGTGTCTTAGAGCCAGAGAGGACCCCTCCCAAGATCAAGGAAAACAGGCCAACACCCTAGCATGTTATATTAAAACTCTCAAATCTTAGAACCACAGAAACCATCTAAAAGGCAGTTAGGGGGAAGAGATTCCTTACGTACAGAGGGAGGAACATCAGAATAATGTCAGACCTGTCCACAGAGACCTGGCAAGCCAGGAAGGCCTGGCAAGACATATTCAGGGTACTAAACGAGAAGAACATGCAGCCAGGAATACTTTATCAGGCAAGGCTGTCATTTAGAATGAATGGAGAGATGCAGAGCTTCCAAGACTGGCAGACTCTGAAAGAATATGTGACCACTAAGCCGGCCCTGAAAGAAATATCCAGGGGGGTTCTATAAAAGGAGAAAGACCCCAACAGTGAAAAAGATCAGAAATTTACAGGGACAATCTATAAAAACAAGGTCTTCACAGGCAACATGAAGACAATAAATGTATATCTTTCAATAATCACTCTCAATGTCAACAGCATGAATGCTCCCATAAAATGGCACAGACTTGCAGATTGAATAAAAAGGACTCATCCATATGCTGCCTACAAGAGACTCATTTTGAACCTAGAGATACATCCAGAGTGAAAGTGAGGCATGGAGATCCATCTTCCATGCCAGCGGACCTCAAAAGAAAGCTGGGATAGCAATTCTCATATCAGACAAATTAGATTTTAAACTCAAACCTGTAATTAGAGACACAGAAGGACACTATATAATTCTTAAAGTGTCTATCCAACAAGAAGATCTAACAATTGTTAAGTATCTATGCCCCCAACATAGGAGCAGCCATCTACATAAGCCAACTGTTAACCAATATAAAGAGTCATATTGATAACAATACGTTAATTATAGACCTCAATACTCCACTCTCAGCAATGGACACATCATCTAAGCAGACAAAAACCTGGAAACAAGAGCTTTGAATGATACACTGGACCAGATGGACCTCATAGGTATATACAGAGCATTCCACCCTAAAACAACACAATAGTCATTCTTCTCGAGCGCACATGGAACTTTCTCCAGAATAGACCACATACTGGGTCACAAATCAGGTCTCAACCGATACCAAAACATTGAGATTACTTTTTGCATAGTCTCAGGCCACATACTTTAAACTGGAACTCAATCAGAAGAAAAAACTTGGCAGAAATTCAAACACTTGGAAGCTAAAGACCACTCTGTTCAAGAATGTTTGGGTCAACCAGTAAATCAAAGAAGAACTAAAACAATTCTGGAAATCAATGAGAATGAAAACACATCGGTCCAAAACCTATGGGATACTGCAAAGGCGGTCCTAGGGGGAAATACATAGCCATCCAAGACTCACTCAAAAAAAATAGAAAAATCCCGAATTCATCACCTAACTCTACACCTTAAAGAACTAGAGAAAAAGCAACAAACGAGGCCTAAGCCACGCATTAGAAGAGAAATAATTAAGATTAGAGTAGAGAGCAATGAATTAGAAACCAGAAACACAGTAGATCAGATCAATGAAAGTGGAAGTTGGTTCTTTGAAAGAATTAATAAGACTGATAAACCACTGGCCAGAATCATGCAAGAGACAAGTGAAAGGACCCAAATTAATAAAATTATGAAGGAAAGGGGAGAGATCATGACTAACACGAAGGAAATAGATACAATTATTAGAAATTATTATCAACAACTATATGCCAAAAAACTGAGCAATCTGGATGAAATGGAGGCCTTCCTCAAAACCTATATGCTGCGAAGACTGAAACAGGAAGAAATTGACAACCTGAATAGGCCAATAACCAGTAACAAGATTGAAGCAGCGATCAAAAACCTTCCAAAAAACAAGAGTTCAGGGCCTGATGGATTCCCTGGGGGAATTCTACCAAACATTCAAGAAGAAATATACCTATTCTCCTGAAGCTGTTTCAAGACATAGAAACAGACGGAAAACTTCCAGACACTTTCTATGAAGCCCACATTACCCAAACCAGCAAAGACCCCATCAAAAAGGAGAATTTCAAACTGATATCCCTGATGAAGATGGATTCCAAAATCCTCACCAAAATCCTAGCTAATAGGATCCAACAATACATTTAAAGGATCATCCATCACGACCAAGTGGATTTATCCCCGGGATGCAAAGGTGGTTCAACATTTGCAAATCAATCGATGTGATAGAACACATTAATAAGAGGAGGAAGAAGAACGGTATGGTCCTCTCAATTATGCAGAAAAAGCAGTTGACAACATATAACATCCTTTCAAGATTAAAACTCTTCAGAGTATATGGATAGAGGGAACATTCCTCAAGATCATATAATCCATCTATGAAAAACCTAAGCAAATATCATCCTTAATGGGGAAAAGTTGAGAGCCTTTCCCTTAAGATCAGGAACACGTCAAGGATGCCCACTCTTGCCACTAGTGTTCAACATAGTACCAGAAGTCCTAGCAACAGCAATCAGACAACAGAAAGAAATAAACTGTATTCAAATTGGCAAAGAAGAAGTAAAACTCTCTCTTTTCACAGACGACATGATACTTTATGTGGAAAACCCTAAAGACTCCACCCCCAATTTATGCAAACTCATATAGCAATTCAGTAATATGGCAGGATACAAAATCAATGCACAGAAATCGGTTGCTTTCTTATACAAAAACAATAGAGCTGTGGAAAGAGAAATTAGAGAAATGATTCCATTTACAATAGCACCAAAACCCATAATATACCTCGGGATAAGCCTAACCAAAGAGGTAAAGTATTAATACTGTAGGAACTACAGAACACTCATGAAAGAAATTGAAGAAGACACAAAAAGATGGAAAAATATTCCATGCTCATGGATCGGCAGAATAAACATTATTAAAATGTCTATGCTACCCAGAGCAATCTGTACCTATAATGTCATCCCGATCAAAATTCCAATGACATTTTTCAAACTGTTGGAACAAACAATCCTAAAATTTGTATGGAATCAGAAAAGACCCCAAATCACCAAGGAAATGTTGAAAAAGAAAATCAAACCTGGAGGCATCACGTTGCCCGAGTTTAAGCTATATTGCAAAGCTGTGATCACCAAGACAGCATGGTACTGGCACAAAAACAGACATATAGAGAAATGGAACAGAATGGAGAACCCAGATATGGACCTTCAACTCTATGGTCAAATACTCTTCGACAAAGCAGGAAAAAACATGCAATGGAAAAAAGACATTCTCTTCCATAAATGGTGCTGGGAAATTGGACAGCCACATGTAGAAGAATGAAACTTGACCATTCTCTAGCACCATACACAAAGACAAACTCAAAATGATTGAAAGGCCTCACGGTGAGACAGGAATCCATCAAAATCCTAAAGGAGAACATAGGCGAGTAACCTCTTTGACATCGGCCACAGCAACTTCTTTCAAGATACATCTCCAAAAGCTAGTGAAACAAAAGCAAAATGAACTTTTGGGACTTCATCAAGATAAAAAGCTTCTGCACAGCAAAGGAAACAGTCAACAAAACAAAGAGGCAGCCCACAGAATGGGGGAAGATATTTGCAAATGACACTACAGATAAAGGGCTGGTATCCAAGATCTATAAAGAACTTCTCAAACTCAACACCCAAAAAAACACATAATCCAGTCAAAAAATGGACAGAAGACATGAAAAGACACTTCTCTGAGGAAGACAAACAAATGGCTAACAGACACATGAAAAAATGTTCACCATCATAAGCTATCAGGGAAATTCAAATCAAAACCACATTGATATACCACCTTACACCAGTTAGAATGGCAAAAATGGACAAGGCAAGAAACAACAAATGTTGGAAAGGTTGTGGAGAAAGGTGAATCCTCTTACACTGTTGGTGGGAATGCAAGTTGATACAGCCACTTTGGAAAACAGTGTGGAGGTGCCTCAAAAAATTAAAAATAGTGCTACACCATGACCCAGCAATTGCACTCCTAGGTATTTACTCCAAAGACTCAGACATAGTAAAAAGAAGGGCCATATGCTCCCCAATGTTCATAGCAGCAATGTCCGCAATAGCCAAACTGTGGAAAGAGTGGGATGCCCTTAACAAATTAATGGAAAAAGATGTGGTCCATATATACAATGGAATATTACTCAGCCATCAGAAAGGATGAATACCCAACTTTTACATCAACATGGATGGGCCTGGAGGAGATTATGCTAAGTAAAATAAGTCAAGCAGAGAAAGTCAATTAGCATATGGTTTCACTTGTTTGTGGAACATAAGGAATAGCATGGAGGACATTAGGAGAAGAAAGGTAAAAAGGAAGGGGGTGAATCGGAGGCAGAGATGAACCATGAGAGAGTATGGACTCTGAGAAACAAGCAGGGTTTTAGAGGGGTGGGTGGAGGAGGAATTGTTTAGCCTGGTGATGGTTATTAAGGAGGTCATGTACTGCATGGAGGACTGGATGTTATATGAAAACAATGGTTCGTGTATCACCATATGAAATTAATGATGTATTTTATGATACTAACATAACATAAAATTTAAAAAATTAAAATAAACTGATAATGTAATGTATGGTGATTAACATAACATAATAAAATTTAAAAAAATGAAATGGGGCAGCATGCGGGAAAGAAGGTAAAAATTCTAGTTCTCATTGACATATGACATGGATCTGAGTATTATATAGAGAAGTCATAAAAATGTACAGAATTCTGGTCTTCTCTATGGCGGAGGAGTAGGAGACCTGGATTTCGTCTCCTCTCAGGAATTCAGCTGGATAGGGATCAAACCATTCTGAACACGTACAAACTCAACAGGAGATCGAAGAAAGGAATAGCAAAAACTCTCTGAACAGAAAAGCGACCACTTTCTGGAAGGTAGGACGTGCGGAGAAGTGAATCCGAGGCAATATTTGGGAGGATAGACAGCGTGAGAGGGGCCTCCGTCAGCCGCTTCTAGCAAGTGATAGAACCACGGAGCACAAAATCGGAACTTTTAAAAGTCTGCTCCGCTGAGGGATGTCACTCTGGTGGCTAAGTGGGGGGGTGGAACCCTCCGGGACAGTGTGGTCTCAGGACCCTCGGGGTCACAGAAACACTGGGGGTGCCTGAGTGTGGCAGAGCTCCCAGGTAACGGAGCAGGGAAGCCAGCAGCAGAGGCAGAGCCCAGGCGCGGGCTCTCAGTTCGGGGTTGTCATAAACCGTGATCTGCAGCACAGTCGGGCCCCCGCTCCTCCAGCAGGGACCCAACAAGTGGCAGATCCGGGGCGACTCACCTTCCTCCCCTGGGAGGAGCCGCGCGGGAGTGCACCATAGGGATCTGCTGGGTTTGGAGACTCCACCCGGGGGCGGGTGCCAGAGATAGAGACGCGTGGTCACAGGCCGGGTGAGCACGGAGTGCAGCCGGAGACCGGGGAGACGGGAGTGACTGACAGCTTTTCTCTGGGGGCTCACTGAGAAGCGGGGTCCTGAGTTCTCGGCTCCTCCAGGGCAGAGATTGGGAGGCCACCATTTTCACTCTCCACATCCAAAGCTGTACGGAAAGCTTGCAGGGAACAAAAGCTCCGGAGAGCAAACCTGAGCAGATTACTTAGCCAAGAGGGGGTAAGGGCGGGGCAATTCTGCCTCCGGCAGATATTTGGAAACCACAGCAACAGGCCCCTCCCCAGAAGATCAGCCAGAACAGCCAGCCAAGACCAAGTTTACCGATCAATGAGAACAGCAGAACTCCAGCATTAGGGGAATACTGCACATAGAATTCATGGCTTTTTTACCATGATTCTTTAGTCTTTCAAAGTTAATTTTTTTAACTGTCTTTTTTTCTTTTTTTTCTTTTTTAATTTTTCTTTTTCCCTTTTTCAACCAAAATCTTATCAATCCCCTTTTTTTAAAAAAAAAATATTTTTCAGTTTTAGACTCATATTCTATCCCTTCATAGTAGTTACCTGTATTTTTGGCTTATATATACAAGTTGTTCTCTCTTTAAAATTTTGAGATAGTTTCTTCTAACAGATTAAAATATACCCTAAATCTCTAGTATATGGTGTTTTCTATTCCTCTGCTTGATCACATCCTCTCCCTTTTTTTTTCTTTTTTCTTTTTATAAATCCTCTTCTTTCTTTTTTCAAACAACTTCTTATCAATTCCTTTTATAAAATTTTTTAAATTTCTATCTTTACAGTGATATTCCATCCCTTCATCATATCTACCCTTATTTTTGTACATATGTAAGTTTTTCTTTCTTTAAAATTTTGGGAGGCACTTTCTTCTAAAAGACCAAAATACACCGCAAATCTAGTGTGTGGCACAGATCTATATACCAGCGTGATCATATTTGATCTCATTCTGGTTTTGTTGTTATTGTTGTTTTGTTTTGTTTTTTTGTTTTTGTTTTTATCTTTATCTTTTTCTTTTTCTTTCTCTTTTTTCTCTCTTTCCCTTTCTTTTTTTTTTAAAGATTTTATTTATTTATTTGAGAGAGAGAATGAGAGAGAAAGAGCACACGAGAAGGGGGAGGGTCAGAGGGAGAAGCAGACCCCCCGCTGAGCAGGGAGCCCGATGCGGGACTCGATCCCGGGACTCCAGGATCATGACCTGAGCCAAAGGCAGTCGCTTAACCAACTGAGCCACCCAGGCGCCCCTCTCTCTTTCCCTTTCTTTTCCCACCTCTTCAGGTCTTTTCTGATTTGTTTAGAGTATATTTTCTGGGGACATTGTTACTCTGCTAGCATTTTGTTCTCTCATTAATCTATTCTCCTCTGCACAAAATGACAAGATGGAAAAAATCACCTCAACAAAAACAACAAGAGGTAGTACCGACTGCCAGGGACCTACTCAATACGGACATTAGTAAGATGTCAGATCTAGAGTTCAGAATCATCACTTTAAAGATACTAGCTGGGCTTGAAAAAAATATGGAAGTTATTAGAGAAACCCTTTCTGGAGAAGTAAAAGAACTAAAATCCAACCAAGTAGAAATCAAAAAGGCTATTAATGAGGTGCAACCAAAAATGGGGGTGCTAAGTGCTAGAATAAATGAGGCAGAAGAGAGAATCAGTAATATAGAAGATGAAATGATGGAAAATAAAGAAGCTGAGAAAAAGAGAGATAAACAACTACTGGATCACGAGGGCAGAATTCGAGGGAAAAGCGATACCATAAGACAAAACAACATTAGAATAATTGGGATCCCAGAAGAAGAAGAGAGAGAGGGGTAGAAGGTATAATGGAGCAAATTATAGCAGAGAACTTCCCTAATTTGGGGAAGGAAACAGGCATGAAAATCCAGGAAGCACAGAGAACACCTCTCAAAATCAATAAAAATAAGTCAACACCCCGACATCTAATAGTAAAACTAACGAGTCTCATAGACAAAGACAAAATCCTGAAAGCAGCTTGGGAGAAGAGATATGTAACCTACAAGGGTAGAAACATTAGATTGGCAACAGACCTATTCCCAGAGACCTGGCAGGCCAGAAAGGACTGGCAGGATATATTCAGAGCACTAAATGAGAAAAATATGCAGCCAAGAATATTCTATCCAGCTATGCTGTCATTGAAAATTGAAGGAGAGAGAAAAAGTTTCCAGGACAAACAAAAACTAAAGGAATTTGCAAACACAAAACTAGCCCTACAGGAAATCTTGAAAGGGGTCCTCTAAGCAAAAAGAGACCCTAAAAGCAACATAGACCAGAAAGGAACACAGACAATATCCGGTAACACCCACCTTACAGGCAATACAATGGCACTAAATTCCTATCTTTCAATAGTTACCCTGAATGTAAATGGGCTAAATGCCCCAATCAAAAGACACAGGCTATCAGACTGGATTAAAAAACAAGACCCATCAATATGCTGTCTGCAAGAGACCCATTTTAGAACCAAAGACACTCCCAGATTGAAAGTGAGGGGGTGGAAAACCATTTACCATGCTAATGTACACCAAAAGAAAGCTGGGGTGGCAGTCCTTATATCAGACAAATTAGATTTTAAACCAAAGACTGTAATAAGAGATGAGGAAGGACATTATATCCTACTTAAAGGATCTATCCAACAAAAAGATCTAACAGTTATAAATATCTATGCCCCTAACATGGGAGCTTCCAAATATATAAGGTAATTAATAACAAAAGCAAAGAAACACATCGACAACAATACAATAATAGTGGGGGACTTTAACACCGCCCTCACTGAAATGGACAGATTGTCTAGGCAAAAGATCAACAAGGAAATAAAGACTTTAAATGACACACTGGACCAAATGGACTTTACAGACATATTCAGAACATTCCACTCCAAAGCAACAGAGTACACATTCTTCTCTAGTGTCCATGGAACATTCTCCAGAATAGATCACATCCTAGATCATAAATCAGGTCTCAACCAGTACCTAAAGATTGGGATCATTCTCTGCCTATTTTCAGACCACAATGCTTTGAAACTAGAACTCAATCACAAGAGGAAAGTCAGAAAGAACTCAAATACATGGAGGCTAAAGAGCATCCTACTGAAGAATGAATGGGTCAACCAGGAAATTAAAGAAGAATTTAAAAAATACATGGAAACCAATGAAAATGAAAACACGACTGTTCAAAATCTTTGGGATGTAGCAAAGGCAGTCCTAAGAGGAAAGTATATAGCAATACAAGCCTTTCTCAAGAAACAAGAAAGGTCTCAAGTACACAACCTAACCCTCCACCTAAAGGAGCTGGAGAAAGAACAGCAAATAAAGCCTAAACCAAGCAGGAGAAGAGAAATAATAAAGATCAGAGCAGAAATCAATGAAATAGAAACCAAAAGATCAGTAGAACGGATCAACGAAACTAGGAGCTGGTTCTTTGAAAGAATTAACAAGACTGATAAACCCCTGGCCAGACTTATCAAAAGGGGAAGAGAAATGACTCAAATCAACAAAATCATGAATGAAAGAGGAGAGATCACAACCAACACCAAAGAAATACAAACAATTATAAGAACATATTATGAACAACTCTATGCCAGCACATTAGATAACCTGGAAGAAATGGATGCATTCCTAGAGATGTATCAACTACCAAAACTGAACCAGGATGAAATAGAAAACCTGAACAGACCTATAACCACTAAGGAAATTGAAGCAGTCATCAAAAATCTCCCAAAAAACAAAAGCCCAGGGCCAGATGGCTTCCCAGGGGAATTCTATCAAACATTTCAAGAAGAATTAATACCTATTCTTCTGAAACTGTTCCAAAAAATAGAAATGGAAGGAAAACTTCCAAACTCATTCTATGAGGCCAGCATTACCTTGATCCCAAAACCAGACAAAGGCCCCATCAAAAAGGAGAATTACAGACCAATATCCCTGATGAACATGGATGCAAAAATTCTCACCAAAATATTAGCCAATAGGATCCAACAGTACATTAAAAGGATTATTCACCATGACCAAGTGGGATTTATCCCTGGGCTGTAAGGTTGGTTCAACATCTGCGAATCAATCAATGTGATACAATACATTAACAAAAGAAAGCACAAAAATCATATGATCCTCTCAATAGATGCAGAAAAAGCTTTTGACAAGGTACAACATCCTTTTTTGATCAAAACTCTTCAGAGTATAGGGATCGAGGGTACATATCTCAATATCATAAAGCCATCTATGAAAAACCTACAGCGAATATCATTCTCAATGGGGAAAAACTGAGAATTTTCCCCCTAAGGTCAGGAACATGGCAGGGATGTCCACTATCACCACTGCTATTCAACATAGTATTGGAAGTCCTAGCCACAGCAATCAGAGAAGAAAAAGAAATCAAAGGCATCCAAATTGGCAAAGAAGAAGTCAAACTCTCACTCTTTGCAGATGATATGATACTTTATGTGGAAAACACAAAAGACTCCACCCCAAAACTGCTAGAACTCATACAGGAATTCAGTAAAGTGGCAGGATATAAAACCAATGCACAGAAGTCAGTGGCATTCCTATACACCAACAACAAGACAGAAGAAAGAGAAATTAAGGAGTCGATCCCATTTACAATTGCACCCAAAACCATAAGATACCTAGGAATAAATCTAACCAAAGAGACAAAGGATCTGTACTCAGAAAACTATAAAATACTCATGAAAGAAATTGAGGAAGACACAAAGAAATGGAAAAACGTTCCATGCTCATGGATTGGAAGAACAAATATTGTGAAGATGTCAGTGCTAACTAGAGCAATCTACACATTCAATGCAATCCCCATCAAAATACCATCCACTTTTTTCAAAGAAATGGAAAAAATAATCCTAAAATTTGTATGGAACCAGAAAAGACCCCGCATAGCCAGAGGAATGTTGAAAAAGAAAAGCAAAGCCGGCGGCATCACAATTCCGGACTTCAAGCTCTATTACAAAGCTGTCATCATCAAGACAGCATGGTACTGGCACAAAAACAGACACATAGATCAATGGAACAGAATAGAGAGCCCAGAAATGGACCCTCAACTCTATGGTCAACTCATCTTTGACAAAGCAGGAAAGAATGTCCAATGGAACAAAGACAGTCTCTTCAACAAATGGTGCTGGGAAAATTGGACAGCCTCATGCAGAATAATGAAACTGGACCATTTCCTTACACTACACACAAAAATAGACTCCAAATGGTTGAAAGGCCTCAATGTGAGACAGGAGTCCATCAAAATCCTAAAGGAGAACACAGGCAGCAACCTCTTTGACCTCAGCCTTAGCAACTTCTTCCTAGAAACATCACCAAAGGCAAGGGAAGCAAGGGCAAAAATGAACTATTGGGACTTCATCAAGATAAAAAGCTTTTGCAAAGCAAAGGAAACAGTCAACAAAACCAAAAGACTACCGACAGAATGGGAGAAGATATTTGCAAATGACATATCACATAAAGGGCTTGTATCCAAAATCTATAAAGAACTCATCAAACTCAACACGCAAAGAACAAAGAATCCAATCAAGAAATGGGCAGAAGACATGAACAGACATGTTTCCAAAGAAGACATCCAAATGGCCAACAGACACATGAAAAAGTGCTCAATATCACTTGGCATCAGGGAAATCCAAATCAAAACCTCAATGCGATAGCACCTCACACCAGTGAGAACGGCTAAAGGTAACAAGTCAGGAAACGACAGATGTTGGCGGGGATGCGGAGAAAGGGGAACCCTCCTACACTGTTGATGGGAATGCAAGCTGGTGCAGCCACTCTGGAAAACTGTATGGAGGTTCCTCATAAAGTTGAAAATAGAGCTACCATAAGATCCAGCAATTGCACTACTGGGTATTTACCCCAAAGATACAAAAGTAGGGATCCGAAGGGGTACGTGTACCCCGATGTTTATAGCAGCAATGTCCACAATGCCAAATGTGGAAAGAGCCAAGATGTCCATCGACAGATGAATGGATAAAGAAGTGTGGTATATATATACAATGGAATATTATGCAGCCATCAAAAGGAATGAGATCTTGCCATTTGCAACAACGTGGATGGAACTGGAGGGTATTATGTTGAGCGAAATAAGTCAAACAGAGAAAGATATGTATCATATGATCTCACTGATATGAGGAATTCTTAATTGTAGGAAACAAACTGAGGGTTGCTGGAGTGGGGGGTGGGGTGGGAGGGATGGGGTGGATGGGTGATAGACACTGGGGAGGGTATGTGCTCTGGTAAGCGCTGTGAATTTTGCAAGACTGTTGAATCTCAGATCTGTACCTCTGAAACAAATAATGCAATATATGTTAAGAAAAAAAAGAAGAAGAAGAAGGTAGCGGGAGGGGAAGAATGAAGCGGGGGAAATCGGAGGGGTAGACGAACCATGAGAGACGATGGACTCTGAAAAACAAACAGGGTTCTAGAGGGGAGGAGTTGGGAGGATGGGTTAGCCTGGTGGTGGGTATTGAGGAGGGCACACTCTGCATGGAGCACTGGGTGTTATGCACAAACAATGAATCATGGAACACTTCATCTAAAACTAATGATGTAATGTATCGGGATTAACATAAGAATAAAAAAAAAGTTTAAAAATGTACAGAATTACTAAGCATGCAACTCTGTGAAATGTAATCCCATAAATGTCTTATCAAAGGAATAAATGCACTAGAAAGGCAGAAAATGAAAAAACTGCAGAACAAAAAAGAAAAAAAGGGGATAGGTTGAGGGTACTTGTAACAGCATAAAACAGAAGAACCTTCAGATCATAGGATTCCAAAGGAGAAGATAGAGAGATGGGGTCATAAGATGTATTAGAAGAAATGATAGTCGAAAACATTCCTAATCTAAGGAAGGGACCAGATATCCAGATCCAAGAGTCACAGAGAGCCCCTTACAAGTTGAACCAAAGAAGGGCTACGCCACGGTACATAATAATTAGAATGACAAAAATTAATGATAAGAAGAATTTTAAAAACAACAAGGGAAAAGAAAGCAATTACATATAAGAGAAACTCCATGAGGCTATCAGATGATTTTCAACCAAAACTTTGCACGCAAGAAGGTAGTGGCATGATATATTCAAAGTGCTGAAGTTGGGGAGGGCAGAGGGAATCCCTATAGCTAAGAATAGTCTAAGGGAAAAATTACCCCTCAGAATTGAAGGAGAGGTAAAGTCACCCAAACAAAAGTTTAAAAAGTTCATCACTACTTAAACAGCCTTTTCAAAAAATTTTAAAGGGAGTTTCTTAAGTGGAGAAAAAGGCCATCACTAGAAATTAGAAAATAATAAAAGGAAAAAAATTCACAAACATATACTAAATGAGTAGATTAATTACTTAAGAAATCCATATGGAGCTTGTGAAACAACTATATTAAATAAATAATATCTACAAAAAATTAGTGAAAGGATGAACAAAAATCAAGTGATGTAAAAATAGCATATGTATAAATATGGAGGGGGGATTAAACATTTGGTGATACAGAGTGTATTTGAACATAAATGGTCATCAACTTAATACAGATGCTATACACATAAGATGTTACAAATAAACAAAATGGTACCCACAATAAAAAACCTGTATACATTGGTCCATAAAAAACAACAACAACAACAAAGGAACCCAAGTATAAAACAAAAAAAGCTATTTAACCACAAAGAAAGACAGTAAGAACAAGAAGGTAGGAAAAAAGAAGTACAAAAACAACTAAAAATAAATATCAAAATGGCAATAGGAAAAATATCAATATGGGACACAAATCAGGACTCAACTGGTATCAAAAGATTGGGATCATTTACTGCATATTTTTGGACCACAATGTTTTGAAACTGGAACTCAATCCCAAAAAGAAAGTGGAAAGAACTCAAATACATGGAGGCTAAAGAGCATCCTGCTTAAGAATGAATGAGTCACCCAGGAAATTAAAGAAGAATTTCAAAAATTCATGGAAACAAATGAAAATGAACACACAAATGTTCAAAATCATTAGGATGCAGCAAAGGCGGTCCTAAGAGACAAGTATATAGTGCTACAAGCCTTTCTCAAAAAACAAGAAAGGTCTGAAATACACAACCTAACCCAATACCTAAAGGAGCTGCAGGAAGAACAGCAAATAAAGCATAAACGCAGCAGGAGAAGAGAAATGTAAAGATGAGAGCTGAAATCAATGAAATAGAAACCAAAAGAACAAGAGAACAGATCAACAAATCTAGAAGCTGGTTCTTTGAAAGAATTAATAAGATTGATAAACCCTTGGACAGACTTATAAGAAAAAGAGAAAGGACCCAAATAAATAAAATCATGAATGAAAGAGGAGAGATCACAACCAACACCTAAGAAATACAAACAATTATAAGAACATATTATGAGCAACTATATGCCAACAAATTAGACAGTCTGGAAGATATGGATACATTCTTAGAGATGTATCAACTACCAAAACTGACCCAGGAAGAAATAGAAAACCTGAGAGACCTCAAACCAGCAAGGAAATGGAAGCAATAATTAAAAATCTCTCCCCCCCCAAAAAAAAAATCTCCCAAAAAAACAGAGCCCAGGGCCAGATGGTTTCCCAGGGGAGATGCAACTGATTTCTGTTTATTGATTTATATCCTGCCACTTTACTGAATTGCTGTATGAGTTCTAGCAGTTTTGAGGTGGAGTCTTTTGGGTTTTCCACATAAAGTATCATATCATCTGCAAAGAGTGAGAGTTTGACTTCTTTTTTGCTGATTCTGATTAAATTTTGCTGTTCCAAAAATTAGAAATGGAAGGAAATGGAAGGAAAACATTCAAATTATTTTTATGACATCAGCATTACCTTGATCCCAAAACCAGACAGAGACCTCACCAATTAGGAGGATTACAAACCAATATCCCTGATGAACATGGATGCAAAAATTCTCACCAAAATACTAGCCAATAGGATCTGACAGTAATTAAAAGAATTATTCACCATGACCAAGTGGGATTTATTCCTAGGCTGCAAGTGTGGTTCAACAACCACAAATCAATCAGTGTGATACATGACATTAATAAAAGAAAGGATGAGAACCATATGATCCTCTCAAGTGATGCAGAAAAAGCATTTGACAAAATACAGCATGATAAAACCACAGCGAATATCATTCTCAATGGGGAAAAACTGAAAGCTTTTCCTCTAAGGTCAGAACAGAGCAGGGATGTCCACTATCACCACTGCTGTTCAACATAGTACTAGAAGTCCTAGCCTCAGCAATCAGACAAAAAACAACAACAACAACAACAAATAAAAGACATCAGAATCCGCAAAGAAGTCAAACTCTCTCTCCTTGCAGATGATATGATAGTTTATGTGGAAAACCCAGAAGACTCCACCCCAAAACCTCTAGAATTCAAACAATTCAATAAAGTGGCAGGATATAAAATCAATGCACAGAAATCAGTTGCATTCCTATACACCAACACTGAGACAGAAGAAAGAGAAATTAACCAAAGAGGCAAAGGATCTGTCATCAGAAAATTATAGAATACTCATGAAAGAAATTGTGGAAGACACAAAGAAATGGAAAAACATTCCATGCTCATGGATTGGAAGAACAAATATTGTTAAAGTGTCGATGCTACCTACAGCAATCTACATATTCAGTGCAATCACTAACAAAATACCATGAGCTTTATTCACAGAATTGGAACAAATAATCCTAAAATTTGTATGGTACCAGCAAAGACCCCGAATAGCCAAAGGAATGTTGAAAAAGAAAACAAAGGGGGTGGCATCACAGTACAGACGTCAAGCTCTGTTACAAAGCTGTAATCATTAAGACAGTACAGTACTAGCCCAAGAACAGACATAGGTCAATGGAACAGAATAGAGAATTCAGAAATTGACCCTCAACTTTATGGTCAACTAATCTTTGACAAATCAGGGAAACTATCCAATGGAGAAAATACAGTCTCTTCAACAAATGGTGTTGAGAAAATTAAACAGCCACATGCAGAAGAATGAAGTTGGACCATTTCCTTACACTGTACACAAAAATAGTCTCAAAATGGATGAAAGACCTCAATATGAGACAGGAATCCATCAAAATCCTAGAGGAGAATACAGGCAGCAACTTCTGTGACTTCAGCTGTAGGAAATTCTTGCTAGGCACGTCTCCAAAGGCAAGGGACACAAAGGCAAAAATGAACTATTGGGACTTCATCAAGATAAAAAGCTTTTGCACAGCAAAGGAAACAGTCAAGAAAACCAAAAGACAACTGACAGAATGGGAGAAGATATTTGCAAATGACATATCATATAAAGGGCTAGTATCCAAAGTCTACATAGAACTTATCAAACTCATCACCCAAAGAACAAATCATCCTATCAAGAAATGGGCAGGAGACATGAACAGACATTTCTGCAAAGAAGACATCCAAATGGCCAACAGACACATGAAAAAGTGCTCCACATCACTTGGCATCAGGGAAATCCAAATCAAACCTCAATGAGATACCACCTCACACCAGTCAGAATGGCTAAAATTAACAGGTCAGGAAATGACAGATGTTGGTGATGATGCAGAGAAAGGGGAACCCTCCTACACTGTTTATTTTTTTTAATTTTTAATTTTATTATGTTATGTTAGTCACCACACAATACATCATTAGTTTTTCATGTAGTGATCCACTATTCATTGTTTTCGTATAACACTGTTGATGGGAATGCAATCTGATGCAGCCACTCTGGAAAACAGTATGGAGGTTCCTCAAAAAGTTGAAAATAGAGCTACCCTATGACCCAGCATTTGCAGTACTGGGTATTTACCCCAAAGATACAAATGTAGTGACTGAAGGGGCACATGCACCGCACTGTTTATAGTAGCAATGTCCACAATAGCCAAACTATGGAAATAGCATAGATGTCCATCGAAATATTAATATATTTATATATATATAAATATATATATTTACCACATATTCTTTATCCATTAGATAAAGAATCCATTCTTTATCCAATTATAATGGATATAAAGATATCCATTCTTTATCCAATTTATCCATAAATTATAATTTATATATATATAAAATTTCAGAGAGTATATATATATGTCACACACACAATGGAATATTATGCTGCCATCAATAAAATGAAATCTTGCCATTTGCAAGGACGTGGATGGAAGTAGAGGATATTATGCTAAATGAAATAAGTCCATCAGAGAAAGACAAGTATCATGATCTCACTGATATGAGGAATTTGAGAAAGAAGATAGTTGATCATAGGGGAATGGAGGGAAAAATGAAACAAGGTGAAACCGCTTGGGGAGACAAACCATAAGAGACTCTAATCTCAGGACACAAACAGGGTTGCTGGAGTGGGGCTGGGTGGGAGAAATGGGGGCGCTGCGTGATGAACACTGAGGAGGGTATGTGTTGTGATGAGCGCTGTGTGTTGTGTAAGACTGATTAATCACAGAGACCTGTACCCCTAAAACAAAGAATACATTATGTTAATTAAAAAATTGAGATTAAAATCTTGTCAGTTTCAGTTTCTATCAATTTAAGAGATTGAAATCCTGTCAAATATTTTACCCACCACAGTGTTATAAAACTACCCATCAATTACAATAAAAAATACAGAGAGTTTAAAAAACATTTTTCTAGGGCGCCTGGGTGGCTCAGTTGTTTAAGCGACTGCCTTCGGCTCAGGTAATGATCCTGGAGTCCCGGGATCGAGTCCCGCATCGGGCTCCCTGCTCAGCAGGGAGTCTGCTTCTCCCTCTGACCTTCCTCCTTCTCATGCTCTCTGTCTCTCATTTTCTCTCTCTCAAATAAATAAATAAAATCTTTAAAAAAAAACATTTTTCTAAACAATCAAAGGGACTACAAGGAAATTTAAAGATACCTTGAGAAAAATGGAAATGAAAATAAAATGGTTTTGAAATTCAGCAATTTTAGGAGCAAGTTTATAGCAACAGAACACATGCAGCAAACAAGAAAAATCTCAAATAGACAATCCAATCTTAATTAGAACAAAGTTAGAAAAAAGGAAATAATATTAGAGAGGAAGTAAATGAAGTAGAGACTTAAAAAACAAAAGATCAATGAAACCAAGAGCTGATGCTTGGAAAAGATAAATTGAAAAACTTTCAGCTGGACTCATTGAAAAAAAAAATCAGAAATGAAGGAGAATAACCACTGACACCACACAAATACTAATTATAAGAGGATACTGTAAAAAATTATATGCTAAAATTTCAGAGAACCTAGAAGAAATAGATAAATTCCTAGAAACATACAGTCTCCCCAAACTAAATAAGGAACAAATAGAGGATGTGTATTTTTTAAACTATTATGCTTAGTAAATTAATTTTTTAAACATCCAGTGCTTTATTAGTTTCAGTTTTACAATATAGTGATTCTATACATCACCTGGTGATCACCATGACATGTGCACTCTCTAATCTCCATCACCTATTTAATCCATCACCCCTTTGATAAACATCAATTTGTTCTCTATAATTAACACTCTGTTTCTTGGTTTCTCTTGTGTGTTTTTTTTTCACCTTTACTTGTTTTATTTCTTAAATTCCATGTATGCATGAAATCGTATGGTATTTGAGTATGACTGACATTGCAAATGGCAAAATTTAGTAATAATCCACTGTGTATATATACAACATCTACTTTATCCATTTGTCCATCCTCAGACACATGGGCTGCTCCCTTATATTGGTTATTGTAAATAATGTGGCTAAAAACAGAGGAGCGTGTAACTCTGATTAGTGTTTTTTATTCTTGGGGTAGTTCTATTTTTAACTTTCTGAGGAACGTCCATACTATTTTCCAGAGTGGCTGCACCAGTTTGCATTCCCACTAACAGTGGAATATGGTTCACCTTTCTCCACATCCTGGCCAACACCTGTTGTTTCTTCTATTTTTTATTTTACCCATTCTGACAGATGTAGGTGATATCTCATTGGAGTTTTGATTTGCATTCCCCAAATTCCCAGATAAGGAGTATATTTTCATCTATTGGCTATCTGTACATCTCCTTGGAGAAATGTCTGTTCATGTCTTCTGCCCATTTTTAATTTTATTTTATTATAGTTTCGTTTTATTTATTATTATTTTTTTAAGATTTCATTTATTTATTTGAGAAAAGAAAGAGAGCAGGAGTGGAGGGAGGAGGAGAGGGAAAGGGAGAAGCAGACTCCCGGCTGAGCAGGGAGCCCAATGTGGGCTCGATCCCAGGACCCTGAGATCATGATCTGAGCCAAAGTCAGATGCTTAACCAACTGAGCCACACAGGTGCCCCTATTATTTTATTTTAGTATTTTATTTACTTTTCCTTTTTTCTTCTTCTTTTTAATTATTATGTTCAATTGTCCAACATATAGTACATCATTAGTTTTTGATGTAGTATTCAATGATCCATTAGTTTTATATAACACACAGTGCTCATCACCACACGTGCCCTCCTTAAACCCATCACCCAGTTACCCCATCCCCCCAACCCCGCCCTCCCTTCTGTAACCCTCCGTTTTGTTCCTGGAGTCTGGAGTCTCTTCTGCCCATTTTTTAATTGGATTGTTATATGCGTGTTGGATTTTATAAGTTCTTTATATATTTTGGATACTAACTCTTTATCTGATAAGTCATTTGCAAATATCTTCTTCCATTACAAAGGTTTCCTTTTAGTTTTGTGGAGTGTTTCCTTTGTTACAGAAGCTTTTTATTTTGATATAACCCTGACAGTTTCTTTCTGCCCTTGTTTCCCTTACCTCAGGAGATATTTCAAGGAAGAAATTCCTACAGCTGATGTTGAAGATGTTATTATTGGTGTACTCTTCTAGAATATTTATGGTGTCAGGTCTCACATTTAGGTATTTAACTTACTTTTAATTTATTTTGGGGTGTCTGGTGTAAAAAGTGGTCCATTTTTATTTTTTTGCATGTAGCTGTCTAATTTTCTGGACATTACTTGCTGAAGAGACTGTCAATTTCCCATTGGATAGAGTTTTCTGCTTTGTGGAAGATTAATTGAGCACAGATTAGTTGGTTAATTTCTGGGTTTTCTGTTTTGTTCCATTGATCAATGTCTTTTTATACTGGTACCATACCTTTTTGATAACTACAAATTTTAACTTAAGTATGGACTTGTGGTGCCTCCACTTTGCTTTTCTTTTTCAAGATTGCTTTCATTATTCAGAGTCTTCTGTGGTTGTGTACAAATTTTAGGATTGTTTGTTCTAATTGTGTGGAAAATGCTATTGATGTATTTTTTAAAGATTTAATTATTTATTTATTTATTTATTTATTTATTTATTTATTTATTTATTTATTTATTTATTTAAGAGAGAGAATGAGAGAGAGAGCATGAGAGGGGTGAGGGTCCCAGGGAGAAGCAGACTCCCTGCTGAGCAGGGAGCCCAATGTGGGACTCGATCCTGGGACTCCAGGATCATGACCTGAGCCGAAGGCAGTCGCTCAACCAACTGAGCCACCCAAGCGCCCATGCTATTGATATTTTGAGAGGGATTGCAATTAATGTGCAGGATGCTTTGGGTAATATAGACATTCTAATATTATTCTTCCAGTCCATGAGCATGGAATATATTTCCATTATTTTGTGTCATCTTCAATTTCTTTCATCATGATTTTATAGTTTTCAGAGTAGAGGTATTTCACTCTTGTTTAGGTTTATTCCTATATATCATACGGTTTTGGTTGCAATTGTAAAAGGGACTGATTTCTTAATTTCTCTTTCTGTTGCTTCATTATTCCTGCAGAGAAATGCAACAGATTTCTGTGTGTTGATTTTGTATCCTGTGACTTTAATTTGTGTGAGTTCCAGCAATTTTTGGTAGAGTCTTTCAGGTTTTCTATATAGAGGATCATGTCATGTGCGAATAGTGAAAATTTTATTTCTTTCATATTTAGAACTTTTATTTCTATTTGTTGTCTGAGTGTTGTGGTTAGAACTTCCAGTACTATGTTAAATAACAGTTGTGAGAGTGAACATCCTGGTGTTCCTGACCTTGGGAGAAAACCTACCGGTTTTCCCGTATTGAGGATATTAGCTATGGGTTTTCATGTATAACTTGTATTATGTTGAAGTATGTTCCCTCTAAACCTACTTGGTTGAGGGTTTTTTTTTATCATGAATCATTGTTGTATTTTGTCAAATGGTTTTTCCACATCTTATCATCGGCAAATAGTGAAGTGCAACTTGTTCCTCCTGAGTTGGATGCCTTTCGTTTGTTTTGTTTTTATTATTATTGTTGTCTGACTGCTGAGGCTAGGACTTCCAATATGAAGTTTAAATAACAATGATGAGAGTGGACATCCCAGTCTTAATCCTGATCCTGGAGGAAAAGCTCTTGGTGTTTCCCTATTGAGAAAGAAATTAGCCTTTATTATGTTGAGGTCTATTCCTTCTATCCCTACTTTGTTTAGGGTTTTTATCATGAATGGATGCTGTACTTTGTCAAACACTGTTATGCATCTATTGAGAGGATACATTCTTCTTATCCTTTATAAATATGGTGTATCACATTGATTAATCTGCAAATATTGAACCATGCTTTCAACGCAGGAATACATCCCACTTCATCCTGTTGATTGTATTTTTTTAACGTATTGTTGGATTCAGTTTGCTAATGTTTTGTTAAAAATTTCTGTATCCATGTTGATCAGAGACATTGGTCTGTAGTTCTCTTTTTTAGTGGAGTCTTTGCTGGTTTTGGAATCAGGGTAATGCTGGCATCATAGAGTGAGTTTGGAAGTTTTCTATTTCTTTCTCTCTTTTTTTTTTTTGGGGGAACAGTTTGAGAATAACTATGAACTCCTCTTTAAATGTCTGGTAGAATTCCCCTTTGAAGCCATCCAGCTCTGGACTCTTATTTGTTGGGACAGTTTTGATTACTGAATCTATTTATTTGCTGATTATTAGTCTATTTAGGTTTTTGATTTCTTCTTGTTTTCATTTTGGCAGTTTAGAGGTTTCTAGGAATTTATCCATTTCTTCCAGTTTGTCCATTTTTTGGCACATAGTTTTTCATAACATTCTGTTATGATGGTATTTCTGTGGTGTTGTTTGTTATTTCTCCTCCCTCACTGTGATTTCATTTATTTGAGCCTTTCTTTTTCTTTTTGATTAAGTCTGCCTAGGGGCTTATCAAGTAATTTTTCAAAGAATCATCTCCTTGTTTAATTGGTTTATTTTTATAATTTCCATATCATTTATTTCTGCTTGAATCTTTATTATTTTCATTCTTTAGCATTCTTTAGCTTCATTTGTTGTTCTTTTGATACTCTATATAGAAAACAAAAGAATCCACATGCAAAATTTGCTAGAACCAATACATGAATTCAGTAAGGTCACAGGATACAAAATCAATGTATGGAAATCTGTGCATTTCTCTACACTATTAATAAAGCAACAGAAAGAGAAATTGAGGAATTGATCCCATTTACAAATGCACTAAGCCAATAAGATATCTAGGAATAAGCCTAACCAAAGAGGGAAAAGATCTCTAATTGAAGATGACACAAAGAAATGGAAAAACATTGCATGCTCACGGACTGGAAGAACAAATATTGTTAAAATGTCTATACTACTCAAAGCAATCTACACATTTAATGCAAACTCTATAAAAATAACACCAGTGCCCCACACCTTGCCTCCTACACCACCACCCAGGCCTGACCACAGCTCACCTAGGGGATACTCTGGGCCTCCAAGAGGTGCAGGGAGCTGGCCCCTTTGATCTTTGGAAGAGGGACAGCCTTGTCTTTCAGATAAAAACACATGGCCTGGGTGAGGGGCAGAGGGAGCCAGAGTGGGGCAACAGGATGGAGGCCCATGCCTGGTTGGGCAGCGCCAAGGGCACCCATGGCTCTAGCCTGGGCAGGCCACCCTCTGGGGGCATCCAAGCCCCTCAACAGCCAGCACCTATCCTGCACCTTGGCCTCCTCCAGAGCAGGCTCCCTTCCAAGGCTGCATTACACACCCCACTTCAGGTAGGCAAGATCCCTTCCCTCTCTGCTGGCCAAGATCCCCTCAGAATTTCCAGGAAGAAAGTTTACTGCAAAGGGAAGCTAGTGAAATGTACAAAGATGCAGAGAGGGAGGGAGGTAACAGGGATGGTGATTTGCAGGTTCTCCATTTGCAGGCTCCCCTACCTGGAGCCCTCTCCTCTCCAACCCAGTCTCCCAGGCTTCAATGGTTTAAGGCCCTGATCCCCCACTGTGCCCTGACTCAGAGCACCTGCAATGACTCCCACCAACCACCACTGCCCCAAGGACTGCTGGCTCCAACCACATTCACATTCAAGGGGCCAATCCCCAGTGCTGGCTTCAGCATTCAAGGCCCTCTGACTTCTGGTTGGTCAGCTTCTCATCTTTGTCTCTTGCCTTCCCTCCCCACAAAGTTTTTATGTTCTGTGCCTCTGCACTTGCTGTCCCCTGTGCCTGGAATCCATATCTGCTGAGCTCTGAGTAAGTCCCAGCTACTGTGCATGTGTTGGGGACTGTTCCTTTTGCCCTGCCTTCATTTGGCCAACAGATAGTTATGGGGTATCCCCTGTTAGTCTAGGGCTGCCCTGGGCCAGGGACAACACAATGAGAAGGTTTCTGCCCCCCCCATGCAATCTTACATTAGACAGACAATCATCATTGATATGCCCTTGTGAGAAGTACCAATCATCGTTAGCATTGACTGGTCACCTAGTATGTGTTCTATTCCAGGCACATATGTCATTACAGCTTCACCCCCACCCTGCTGTGGAAGTATTATTGACATCCCTATCTTATAATGAGGAACCTTAAGCAAAGAGAGCTTAAGCTCCCTGCCCAAGGTCACACAGTGACCAGGTGACACAGCCAATATTGGAACCTACGCAGGTTGTCTGAAGAACCTGTACACCTCAATGCCCCACTGCTAATCTGGAGGAGTGAAGGCAAAGGAGGAGACAGACAAGCAAGCCCAACTTGGGGACTGGGGTTCCCACAGATTCAATTCAAATATGAGTTCAAAGTGAAAAATCAGCAAACATCCAAAGAAAACAGGCTGCCAAAGACACAACAGAACTAATTAAGAGGAAAAGATTTAAATTCCCACAAACTTTCTAAATTGAAAGTGTTAGATATGTAATATAAAAATTGATTGGTTTTGTAGTTTAAGATATATTAAAGGAAAGAACAAGGCCCTATCAAAACTGACCATGCCTACCTGAAAAAAGCAGAAGCACGAGAAATGAAAAACTTTTCACTGAAATTAAAAGATCATCAGAAATTTGAAATATTTACGCTAACTGAGTATAAAAGTCATTTAAAAACAAACAAAATGTTGGGACACCTGGGTGGCTCAGTCAGTTAAGCGTCTGCCTTCGGCTCAGGTCATGATCCCAGGGTCCTGGGATCGAGCCCCATATTGGGCTCCCTGCTCGGTGGGGAGCCTGCTTCTCCCTCTCTCTCTGTCTGCCACTCTGCCTACTTGTGTTCTCTCTCTCTGTCAATAAATAAATAAAATCTTAAAAACAAACAAACAAACAAACAAACAAAATGTCACCAGCATTTTTCATGGAACTAGGAAAAAAAATCCTAAAATTTGTATCAAACCACAAAAGACCCTGAATGGACAAAGGAAGCTTGAAAAGAAGCAAAAGCTGAAGGCATTATTCCAGATTTCATGCTATATCCCAAAGGTGTAGTAATCAAGACACGATGGTACTGGCACAAAACCAGACATATAGTTAAACAGAACAAAACAGAAAAACCCAAAATGGGCCCACAACTATATGGTCAACTAATCTTTGACAAAGCAGGAAAGAAGTTATCAACAAATGGTGCTGGGAAAACTAGACAGCTACATGCAGTAGAATGAAACTGGACCACTTTCTTACACCATGCACAATAGTGAATTCAAAATGGATGAAAGACCTTAAAGGAAGACAGGAAACCATCAAAATCCTAGATAAGAACACAGGCAGGAAACTCTTTGACCTCAGCCAGAGCAACTTCTTACCAGACACGTCTCCAATTGCAAGAGAAATGAAAGCAAAAAGAAACTATTGGACTTCATTAAGATAAAAAGCTTTTGCACAGCAAAATAAATATTCAAAACTAAAAAACAAGGAATGGAAGAAGATATTTGCAAATCACATATTTGATAAAGGGCTAGCTTCCAGGATCTATAAAAAAAATTCAAAAACCAAATAATCCAGCTTAAAAATGGGCAGAAGACATGAAGAGATATTTCTCCAAAGAAGGCATGCAAATAGGTAACAGAGACATGAAAAGATGCTCAACATCACTCGGCATCAGGGAAATACAAATGAAAACCACAATGAGATTCCACCCCACAACTGTCAGAATGGCTAAAATTAACAACACAGGAAACAAAATGTTTTGGTGAGAATGCAGCGAAAGGGGAACCCTCTTACATTGTTGGTTGGAATGAGAACCAGAGCAGCTGGTCTGGAAAACAGTACTATTAGGTATTTACCCAAAGGATTAAAAACAAACAAACAAACAAACAAACAAACAAACAAACAAACAAACAAACCTGATTCAATGGGATATATGCACTCCGATGTTTTTGGCAGCATTACCACCCACATCAACAATAGAAAAACTATGGAAAGAGCCCAAAATATCCATCAAATGATGAATGATAAAAAATTTGTTTGTGCACACAATAGAATATTATTCAGTCATAAAGCCTAATGAAATTTTGCCATTTGCAATGACATGGTTGGAGCCTCAGTGTATTATGCTAAGTGAAATAATTCAGTCACAGAAAGACAAAAACCATATGATTTCACTCATACATGGAATTTAGAAACAAAACAGATGTACACAGAAGAGAAAAAAGAGAGGCAAAGCGGAAAACAAACCTTAAGTCTAGAAAACAAACGGAGATAAGTTGGGTGATGGGTGAAACAGATGAAGGAGATTATAAAGAGGGACTTGTCATGAGCACAGGGTGTTATATGTAAGTGATGAATCACTGAATTCTACACCTGAAACTACTATTACACTACATGTTGACAAACTGGAGTTTATTTTTTCCTTTCCTTTTTCCCCTTTTTGTAAATTATGTTCAATTAGCCAACATATGGTACATCAATAGTTTTTGATGTAGTGTCCAATGATGCATTAGTTGCCTATAACACAGTGCTCATCACAACACATGCCCTTCTTAATAGCCATCACCCCAGTTACCCCAAACTCCCACACCTCTCTTCTGTAACCCTGTTTGTTTCCCAGGGTCCAGAGTCTTTCATGGTTTGTGTCCCTCTCTGATCTCTTCCCATTCAGTTTTCACTCCCTGCCTCTATTGTCCTCCATGCTGTTCTTTATGTCCCATATGTGAGTGAAACCATATGATCATTATCTTTCTCTGCTTGACTTATTTCACTTAGCATAATCCCCTCCAGTCCCATCCAAGTTGATGGAAATGGTGAGTATTCATCTTTTCTGATGGCTATTATTCCACTGTATATATGAACCACATCATCTTTATCTATTCATCTATTAAGGGGCATCTTGGCTCCTTCCACAGTTTGCCTATTGTGGACATTGTTGCTATGGACATTGGGTTGCATGTGCTCCCTCTTTTCACTACATCCTTGGGGTAATTACTTAGTAGTGCAATTGCTGGGTCATAGGGTAGCTCTATATTTAATGTCTTGAGGAACATCCATACTGTTTTTCAGAGTGGCTGTACCAGCTTGCATTCCCATCAACAGTGTAAGACAGTTCCCCTTTCTGCACATCCTCGCCAACATTTGTTTTTATCTGCCTTGTTAATATTTGCCATTCTCATAGGTTGAGGTGGTGTCTCATTGTGGTTTTCATTCGTATTTCCCTAATGGCTAGTGATGTGGAGTATTTTTTTCATCTGTCTGTTAGACATTCATATGTCTTCTTTGGAGAAGTGTCTTTTCATGACTTCTGCCCACTTTGTGACTTGATTAGTAGATTTTTGGGGTGTTGAGCTTGAGACATTCTTTATAGATCTTGGATACCAGATCTTTATCTGTAATTTCATTTGCAAATATCTTCTCCCATTCCATGGGTTGCTTCTTAGTTTTGTTGACTGTTTCCTTTGTTTTTAATCTTGATGAAGTTCCAAAAGTTCATTTTAGCTTTTGTTCCCTTGCCTTTAGAGATGTATCTTGAAAGAACTTGCTGTGGCTAATATTGAAGATGTCACTACCTATGTTCTCCTCTACAATTTTGATGGATTCCTGACTCACACTGAGGTCTTTCATCCATTTTGAGTTTATCTTTGTGGATGATGTAAGAGAATGATCCAGTTTCATTCTCCTGTGTGTAGTTGTCCAGTTTTCCCAGCACCATTTATTGAAGAGACTGTCTTTTTTTCCATTAGATAGTTTTTCCCAATTTGTCAAAGATGAGTGGACCATAGAGTTTAGGGTCCATTTCTGGGGTCTCTATTCTGTCCACTGATCTATGTGTCTATTTTTGTGCCAATACCATACTGTCTTGAAGATCACAGCTTTGTAATATAGCTTGAAGTCAGTCAACGTGATGCCCCCAGATTTCTTTCTTTTTCATCCTTCCCTTGGCGATTCACGGTCTTTTCTGGTTCCATACAAATTTTAGGATTGTTTGTTCCAACTCTGTGAAAAAGGCCATTGGTATTTTGATTGGGATGGCATTGAAAGTATAGATTGTGGGCACTTGAGTGGCTCAGTTGGTTAAGCAACTGCCTTCAGCTCAGGTCATGATCCAGGGGTCCTGATATCGAGTCCAGCATGCATCAGGCTCCCTGCTCAGCAGGGAGTCTGCTTCTCCCTCTGACCCTACCCCCTCTTGTGCTCTCTCTCACTCTCTCTCTCAAAAGATAAACAAACAAGCAAACAAACAAACAAACAAACAAACAAATAAATTAAATAAATAAATAAATAAATAAATAAATAAATAAATAAATAAATAA